>NC_140235.1:8967612-8970112 GCF_949987555.1 Borostomias antarcticus
GGTTACAGGACAGGCCCTCGCCTGGGCTCTCTAGAGATAAGCTATCTGTATGCACACACTGTCATTGTAATAGGCTTGTGGGTTTTTTCAATAAGGTTGCAATTCAACAAGGTGGAAGGGGATATCAGTATTTTAGAAGGAGTGTACCGACTACCCAGGTCACAGACTCAGTAAACCGTGTTCGCATGTCACAAGCAAGTATATCAGCTTTACCTCAGCTTTCTGTTTAACTTTTATATATCTGACTTTTATTCATCTGTGATAATCTCAACCATATACAGAACCTCTTCTACAACAAGGACTTGCTATAAGGAGAGCGAGCGAGACTAGAGATGACATCCGTTAAGAGCCGAGGCAAACAGCGTCCGACCAGCGCCCTGTCCTTCCCTAATCTGGTGAAGTTATGGCTGACCCGACTGATGAGTCTTTGCACCAGCAGCACCGCTATAATGTTTCTTGGGGATGCTTTAAAGTATACCAGGAAGTCATAATTAGGATAGGGATGAGCAGCTGACGGACCAGCCCTGTTCTGTCTGACCACAGCGTGCAGAGTCAGGCGCAGACGGTGGCCCAGCTGGTACACACTGCCCCGGGAGAGGAGGACGGCACCTTGAACCCCGATGCAGCCTGACAGCTGTGGGGCCCAAAGCAGAACACATTATAGCACAAACAGGGAGGGGACAGCAGGAGGAATGCTGGGACAGGACATGGCTGCTCACTGCCAGTATTGGAGGAGCAAAACCCCAGCAGGATTTCACTTGTCCTTCTAAACAGGGATTAACTCAGACCTGGCTGGGATTAACTCAGAGGGGGATGTTCCCAGGCAATTACTCAGGTGGATTATATTAGTAGATCAATTCATTCCCAGTGGGCAAAAGAAGACCAGTGCCTCTCGAGTTAGGCCCCAGTCAGACAGAATGGGCTATATCACCAGTTGTGTAGTTGGTAGAGTTGTGGTCTCACCTTGCTGCTGTAGCTTGTACTCTGTGGAGTAGGTCTTCCCTATGATGTTCCAGACTGGCCGCAGGCAGCCGAACAGGCCCTCCAGGAAGCCGCCGCCCCCAGTGCTTGCCCGGTGGAAGTGCAGCTTGATGTCGTCGGGGTGGGAGTGGTTGTGCGTACCCCCCCTTCCGCTGTGGTCCATGTGGCAGCCCCCCTCCCCTGTCCCCTCTTCCCCACCACTGCTGCACCTTCTGTGGCCGCAGGAGTGGGGGGACTCGGCCTCCTCGTGGTCATGCTCCTGCAGCTGCAGCACGCTGTTGTCAAAGTGTCCCTCGCGCGTGGAGTCCTCGCTCAGGGCCGTGTTGGGGGTGCTGGTGCCCCCCTCGTCCTCCTGCCCCGGGAGGGCCAGCGTCTGCAGGGGCACCGGAAGGTGGGTGGGAGGGGCCAGGTCTGTAATGATCTGGGGGGGCGGGGTAGGAGAGGGCTGGGCCTGGGGCGGCGTGCCCGCGCTGGGACTGGTCCTCTTAATGCCGTCCCCGACCACGCTGAGTTTGAGCTCCTCCTTCAGCTTGCCCACCAGCAGGCTGGGGCAGGAGGTCCAGGAGAGCACCTCGGGGGAGCTACCCATGGTGCCGTGCGTGTGCATGGGCTGCCCACCGACCGGAGGGGGAGTTGGGGCCGTAGCTCACCTAACACACAGGGCTGCCTGAACACTGGGAGTCACCTGCAGAGAGAGCCACAGAGAGAGGGAGAGAGAAATTAACAATGAGCATAGAGGACATCACACATGTTGCTTCAACATGCATACCAGACATCAGCAAAGACATGATTTAATGTTTAATCAATTACACAAGCTGCACATTTCCTCATATAAAACCCATTATTAATGGAGCCTTGCCACTGCTGCTATCCCCCGACAGGAAACAAATCCTCTCATTTCCTGTCACATAGATATGGGATTGGGAGAGCTTACATTAACGATGAGTATTTTTAACCACCAGTCGGTAAACCACAGGGAGAGACAAAGAAGAGAGAAAGAGAGAGAGAGAGAGAGAACGAGAGAGAGAGACAGAATGGGAGGTTGTAGGACGCAGTGGTTGCTGAGCTGAGCTGGGCTGAGCTGAACACACAGAGGGTTTACTCTGTCCTCTAGCAGTGGTGGGGATCAGGGGATTAGGAGAGGAGAGGGGAACATCTGGATTAGGAGAGGAGAGGGGAACATCTGGCGCACACAGACCATTCTCCCTGCACAGCTGGCCGGGCGCCGGAAACATGTCAACACTTCTCTGTGACTGATAGAGATGCACCGACTCATCGGCTGCACACCGGTATCGGCCCATATTCGCCTTGCTTGACTGCGTGTTATTCGCCTTGCTTGACTGCCTGTTATTCGCCTTGCTGCCTGATTGTTATTCGCCTTGCTGCCTGACTGTTATTGGCCTGTTGGCCAATAAGATGACATTCACCGATGGCTGTGGCTGAATTTTATCTTGGATTTTATGTTGGGATATGTAATTACTGAACAATTCTTCTGATTGGGAAAGGGGACAGGGAGGGG
>NC_140235.1:8975112-8987612 GCF_949987555.1 Borostomias antarcticus
ATGCTGTGCGCACCTCAATAAATCCCGTCCGTTGACATTGACAGTACTTAAATCTAGTGCTAGATGTCTTCTTTGCTAGCTAGATTCCCTCTGTCATCGGCTGGCTAAAGCTATAACTTACAGTGGTTCATTCATTAGACTAGTAGTAACGTACTGCAGCTAGCGAGCGGTACCTAAAGTTAGCTACCGTTAGCTTGCTAGCTCGGTGCAGTGACGTTACGTTACTAGTGAATGAATGAATGACCCACTGTAGTCTAAGTTACACTACAACGTTTTTGTAGCCTTTAGCAAGCGGATGACAGAGGGAATCTAGCTTGCAACGAAGACATCTAGATTAGTGTCACAAATTAACAATACCAATTCAGTTCTTTTAAGAATTTATAGTTGTCTTTCCATCAAATAGTAAAAAAGTAGGGTATTGATAGTGGGATCGATAAAGATTCGATTCGTTAAGCAGTCTCAATAATGGTAACAGTATCGATAAAAATTACCAAGACCCATCCCTAAACGTGATAAAACCGTGAACCGTGATAATTTTGGTCACTATAACCGTGAAATAAAAATTTCAAACCGTCTCATCCCTAGCTACTACTGTCTTGTTTAAGCAAGTTGCGCATGCGCAATTCGACAATGTTGCGTCCCGTAGTTTTTTAGAAATGTAACTTTTAAAACTATTTTTTGTCCCATTGAAACTGCTTGAAACTGCTTTTGGAATGTTCAGAAACTTAATGTTTTTAGAGTGGTGGCAGCAGTTGCTTTGAAAATATTCACACATTTGGTAAACTGCTGGCACTCCTACAGTTTTGACAGCTCACACACATATTATATATCAAAATGTTCACACAACTGTGCTGATTCGTACAATGTAAGTATCTAAGCTGTGTGACTTACCGTTTTTGAGGAATGACGATTTGTTCGGCAACTGCGCTCCCCATTGAAACATATCGTGCCGCACTAACCTTTGAGCTGCTAATTTTACATTTTTACCCTTTTTCTAACTTGTCGCCATGCCTACAGTGTTTAAGATATATGGACATATTATACATAGAAATGTTCTGCAAGTTCTCAGGATTCCTATAGTGTCAATATATAAGCTGTAACATTTATAGTTTTCGCGATAGAGCTGTCTGAAGCGGACCATGTCTAGGATCAGAGTGTCAGTTGGGATTAGAGTGGTGGACATCTTGAAAAATCTTTCAAAAACATGTTAAACTCTCGATTTCAAAGACAAGAAACTCACCGAGGTGTTAGTTGGCGTTCTGACATATAATTAGCCATAAAGTAAGATTCTAGTTGATCTGGAAAGGCTTTTTTAAATATTTAGCATAGAACTATTTAGTCGCAGCACATATGTGTGTAAACCTCCGCAAACTAGGTAGCCTAGCAACATAAACAATAACAATAGCTACCGTAAGTAGTTCCGCTTCCTGAATCCCCTCTGCGGATTGATCTACACATCTACAACGGTCGCGTCAATACAAGTCAATGGATTTCATAAAATGCTCAATAAAACCCTACAGGATTCATACTTTGCAGCGAATTTGATGTCAGAACACCAACGGACACCATTACCCCCTCGGTGAGCTTCTTGTCTTTGAAATCGAGAGTTTAACATGTTTTTGAAAGATTTTTCAAGGTGCCCATCCACATCCATTGTATGACCAAAACGGTGGTAGAGCAATTATCAGACTTTTTCAAAAGTGCTAGTTTTGTCAACGTTTTGATCTGAACCATTGTATATGATCATAAGTAACCTTAAAACAGGGCTAAACTACTCCTTCAATGGTACACACTACACCACACACACACACACACACACACACACACACACACACACACACACACACACACACACACACACACACACACACAGACTCCTTCCAGCCACATATCCCAGTGTCAGTGAAGCAGCAGCCAGCCTCACCAGAGATATCAGCCTCCAAAACACTATATAATCTCACCAGAGATATCAACCTCCAAAACACTATATAATCTCACCAGAGATTGCAGCCTGCAAAACACTATATAATCTCACCAGAGATATCAGCCTCCAAAACACTATATAATCTGAACTGTCACACACTCTCTCCCCACTAATAACAGGCTCTTCAGCCGGCCGGACTCTTTCTTCACATTCAGGCTAAATGACAAAACACTAAGGGGCGAATTCACTAAAGGATTGCGCAGCTTTTCCTGACGCAAAGCCTGTGCAAATAAATCAAAAATAATCTTTGCTATTCACAAAGCCCTCGCAAAGGGTGAAATACGGTGTTAACTGCGTTGCCTTCCTCATAGCGTTTCTCTGCGCCGGTGTTATTAGCGGATATTTAAATTAGGTAGCCTAATATGGGCGGAGAATGTTCCCCTTTCTATGCAAATGAACATTATTGCAAAATCCGCCCAATTCACAAAGATCAGCGCCAATTGCTTCACGCAGTTAAAGTGAAATTAATTGCGTTTTCAGAGACGTGGTGGTATTTAAGCGCAAGGGGTGTGTCATGGCCAGCCTTTCCGCTGATCATGGCAGCAGTGATTGTTGCGAGGCGAATTCGGCATCGCAATGCCAGGCATGTTGTTCGTGAGAGAATATTTAGAAGAAGGTCACTTTTTGATTTAACACTAGAACCACCGCGGTAGCTGTTTGGACGCCAGAGCGCGCAGCTCTTCAGCCAACTGGAGGATGAAGTCCGTCTGGGGAGGCTCTGTAGACTATGCGTCTCTCACCAGTCCTCAGCGAGTCCAAGCTCCCCCAATGAATAATACTTATTTATAATAGCCTACATAGCGCGAAACTGTGCGTATAATAGTCTATACGCGAAACTGCGCATTCCCTATAGCTGTTCATTGAACGGCTGGGGGGCGATATAGGTATAAATAAATAAAAACATAGCCTACACAATATTTTTTTTATTTGAATGGTCTTGAAAATATTTTGCTTTTGAATCATAGGTGACGGCAGGTATCATCTTCAGCCATGGATGATGACTCCCGTGCGTAATCCTTCCAACGTTGGAGAGGCGGCATACACCGGGCTCACATCAGGACGCGCGGTGTGATTGAGTGCACATTTGGAATCCTGAAAAGCCGTTTAGATGCCTAGATCCTAGATCGTACCGGTGGGGTTATACACTCCCCCAAAAGTATGCCAGATCATCGTGCTGCAACTTGCATAACATAAAATGACAATTTTTCCTTTGTTCGTCTTTTCAAATCATTCCACCTCCGTTTGCAGTCTTCCGCGTTTACACACACAAATGGCACTGACTGATTGGGAAATTAAACCCCAAATAAGATTTTTTGCTGCAGTCGTGATATTTTTTGCGGAAAGCTGTGAGACATGTTTTTGAACCTCGTCCGTGAGGCCTTCAAGTTCGCTGTCTGAAAATCGTATCTTTCTTTTTCTGTCTGCCATCGTCCAATGATATGCATACGAGTTGTATGCGCTGTATGCGCAGTATTTATAGTAATTTCCTATATCAGCAGCAAATTGCACCCAGCCGCAAATACCGAATGGGCGTGTTTGTGCTGGGATATTATTAGCGCAATGTCTTTAGTGAATAGGTTTTTAAAACGGAGTACATAGCTGGAGCAACTGACGCGCAATGTAATGGTGCAATTAACGGCCGCAATTCCGCTTTAGTGAATTCGCCCCTAAGAGCGCTAACCAGCTCCCTCCAGATAAGAGATGAATACAAACGGACAGAGGGGGAGAGAAGGGGAAGGGAGAGAGGACAGGACAGAGGGGGAGAGAAGGGGAAGGGAGAGAGGACAGGACAGAGGGGGAGAGAAGGGGAAGGGAGAGAGGACAGGACAGAGGGGCAGAGAAGGGGCAGGGAGAGAGGACAGGACAGAGGGGGAGAGAAGGGGCAGGGAAAGAGGACAGGACAGAGGGGGAGAGAAGGGGCAGGGAGAGAGGACAGGACAGAGGGGGAGAGAAGGGGCAAGGAGAGAGGACAGGACAGAGGGGGCAAGGAGAGAGGCCAAGACAGAGGGGGAGAGATGGAGGAAATACAGAGAGAGAGAGAGGATGGGAGACAGAAAAAAACATACAGAAAGAGTGTAAGCAACACAGAGAGAGAGAGGGCGCGCAGAGACAGAGACTCGAAGAAACAGAAAGAAAGGGGGGGGGACTAGTGCTGCTGGCAGACTGGTATCTCTCATCCCGGGGGGGGACTAGTGCTGCTGGCTGACTGACTGGTATCTCTCATCCCAGGGGGGGACTAGTGCTGCTGGCAGACTGGTATCTCTCATCCCAGCTCTAATGGGAGAAGCTCCAGAGCGACAACAAAGAACACAATAGGAGCAGAACTCCATGTGACCTGAGCCTGTCTGTGTGTGTGTGAGAGAGAGAGAGAAAGAGAGAGAGGGAGGGTGAGAGAGCAACAGAGACACTGACAGAGAAAGAGAGCGCAAGACAGAGAGAAAAAGAGAGAGACAGAGAGAGGGAGAAGACGTAGAGAAGACCTAAAGAAATCAAGATAGTGGGAGAGAGAGAGAGCAGCGAGGGAGAGAGAGAGAAGAGAGGGAGAGAGGGAGAAGAGAGGGAGAGAGGGAGAAGAGAGGGAGAGAGGGAGAAGAGAGGGAGAAGAGAGGGAGAGAGGGAGAAGAGAGGGAGAGAGGAAGAGAAGGAGAGAGGGAGAGAGGGGGGTCCAAAAGTCAGGAGGAGGGGCTGCAAACCAGGGCAGCTGCTCGCTCAACAGTCCCCCTTGTGCTCTTCACCAGAGAGGGACGCAGACAAAACCCTCTCACAGCAGCCAGACCAGCATGCATATTGAGAGGGGCCGGTCGTGACAGACACCGCTTTAATGACGCAGGAAGAGTGGGAAGGTTCAAGGGGGGGAGGGGGGGGGGGGGGCGGCGAAAAGCGCACAACGTGTGCTTCCCTACTCCTGGACAACGACTTCAGGAAGTGCTCCAAAAAGCCGGGGGAAATCAATAAAGCACATTAGCGCTTCTTCTGAACGTGGCCCGACCGACCACAGAACGCAGCTCCATTAGGACCCACTCTCAGCTCATATTTACATGCCTCTGTGCTGAGCCGTGGGAGCGGGGGCACCCTTCACCTGATCACAAACACACACACCTCCTGGATGTTATGATGGTGGAGTTTTAAACAGCAGCTCGTTGGGGATGGAGGGATAGCTACTCCTCCCCCCTCCCCCCTCCCCCTCCAGCCAGGCTGCCGGCTACTCATCCTGCACCGTTACGTAAACATACTTAGTACCAGAGGACACACACACACACGCTGGACCGAGACGCTCTACTGCTGCCCTGCTGGAGGCATAGAACAGAGAGAGGGAGAGACAGAGAGAGAGTGGGAGAGAGAGATAGATAGAGAGAGAGAGAGAGAGAGAGAGAGAGGGGGAAAGCACAGTATGCGTGTTTGTGTGCGGAGGTATATATGTCCCAGAAATGACTCATCTACCCTCCCTGACAACTAGCATTACTCTACTCTGTGTGTGTGTGTGTGTGTGTGTGTGTTCCAGATGTCTTTGGGTTCTCCAGTACATCCTGGTCCCTCAACCTTCATCAGAGGGCACTGAGAACTACCGCATCAAACACCAGCATCATTGGCTGGCTGAGCCCAGAATAGCTCTGCACGCACACAAACACACACACACACACACACACTGAGTACACACTCACCCACGCATACGCACGCACACTGAGCACGCACACACGCTCCCGAGACACATACGTAGGCTGCTCCTGGAGAAACACTGATGACTGACACACACACACACACACACAAAGAGACAAGTTCTGTAAGAAAACACATGCACACTCAATACACAAACAAACACAATCACACACACACAAACACACACATACACATGCACACACACACACACACACACGCATAGGTCCAAGGCAGCAGTGCTGCACCACACTGTATTACTCACAGCTGTGGAGCTCAGACGCATGGTCCTTCCTCCGCTCTGAGCAGGAGAGAGAAAACACACAACCCAGAGGAAACGCTCTTCCAGGCACGGAGAGAGAGAGGGAGAGAGGGAGAGAGAGAGAGAGGGAGAGAGAGAGAGAGAGAGAGAGAGAGAGGGAGAGAGAGAGGGAGAGAGAGGGAGAGAGAGGGAGGGAGGGAGAGGGAGGGAGGGAGAGAGAGAGAGGGAGAGAGAGAGGGAGAGAGAGAGAGAGAGGGAGAGAGAGGGAGAGAGAGGCATTCCTCCTGCGCTGAGTGCTGCAGCGTCTGAGGGGAGGGAGCAGGGGGGGAGGGGCGGGGGGGCTGCTGCCTACGTCACATTTTTCATGAATGGAGGCCGGCTGACGCAGGGAGGAGGACGTGGGGAAGAGGGGTCCTCACAGACAGGGGAGAGGAGGAGGGAGAGAGAGGAGGAGGGAGGAGGGTCCTCACAGACAGGGGAGAGGAGGAGGGAGAGAGAGGAGGAGGGAGGGGGGTCCTCACAGACAGGGGAGAGGAGGAGGGAGAGAGAGGAGGAGGGAGGGGGGTCCTCACAGACAGGGGAGAGGAGGAGGGAGAGAGAGGAGGAGGGAGACATGGGTCCGGCAGGGCTGGTGTCTGACTGCTCGCTGCCGGAGCGCAGAGCAGAACACATTGTTCTTCTGCTCACTGTTCTATTTATAGCTCTTTAGAGCTCCTGTCTTGTAGCCGCACTGGCACGGCTGAGTCTCGGCCAAACAATTACTCCTTTATCGAGGTAATCACTTTGTGCGTCAGCAACGCTAAAGCAGTTTTACTAGGATCACAAGAAACGAGAGGTTGACCTTGGACCATACCTGGCATTACACCAACGCTACAAAACTCCAAACACAGAGCCCATGTTGGACTTGGGCTTCCAACCCAGGTCACCAAAGAGGCCACCGAACCACGTCTCGTTACATTTCAAACCCGTTGACCTGCTTCTCCTCACACACACACACACACAGACACACACACACACACACACACCAGTAGCGGTTCTAGAAAGCAACTGGGGCGGTAAGGCCTTTTTCTTTTTGCCACCCCTGGTTCCAGCGCCACTGACACACACACACACACAAACATACACAAACACACGCACGCACACACACCCGCACCAGTCACCCAGGGCAAGAAGGAGTGTGCGGTAGTTTTAGGGAGTACAAAGCCGACCAGAGCCCCGAGGAGCACCGTGAGGTCCCTCTCCCAGAGCAGCGAGGAGCACCGTGAGGTCCCTCTCCCAGAGCAGCGAGGAGCACCGTGAGGTCCCTCTCCCAGAGCAGCGAGGAGCACCGTGAGGTCCCTCTCCCAGAGCAGCGAGGAGCACCGTGAGGTCCCTCTCCCAGAGCAGCGAGGAGCACCGTGAGGTCCCTCTCCCAGAGCAGCGAGGAGCACCGTGAGGTCCCTCTCCCAGAGACAGTCTTTCAGCTGGGCTCCCAGGCCGACGGTGCTGCAGCTGAGGCCTGTGAGAGATGAGCATCGCTGAACGGGGAGGAGGGAGAGGGAGGGAAGACGTAGAGAGAGGGAAGGAGCTTGAACAGAAGGAAGTGAGTGAAAGGGATTAGAGGTGTGGAGGGGGCCGCTAGAGACATGGGAGGCGGGGACGCTGGGTGGGGGGGTCTGGAGAGCAGATGCTGAAGGCCTCTTATTTCCCAACCCGAACCTCTCGGGGTGTTGGGGGGACCCGGGAGTGAGTGTGTGTGTGTGAAGTGTGTGTGTGTGTGTGTGTGTTCGTTGGGGGATCAAATATGTCCCCTCCAGACACACTCCAGAGGTCTGATTAAAGCTCCTCTCCCAACTCAGCCTATAAGTGGCGTGAAATGTCATTCAAATGAGTCACAGCACAGATGGCCAAGGATACTCCCCATTAGCAGATAAAGGTGGGGGAAAAGCAATGGCTGCACATTAAAAACACTGTAGTAGTCAGTCTCCTACCTCAGCTCAGATACATGGAGCTATTTCTGACCTGGCAGATAACCAACCTGGGTACATTTTTGAAAATGATCAAGTTTACTAAGAAGTAAACATGATCCCACTAAACAATGAGCAATAATTACACACTGGATCACATGCTTGCACACACGCACACACCTGCCCGCGCACACACAATTACAAAGGGGACTTCTCCGAAATGAGAGTCCTGGTTGAACATTGACAGGAGAGGCTGAGCGCCAGCACTCAGCAGGGAGTCGAAGTCTCAGACCTGTTTGCTGAGTGAGGTTGTCTGGCTCCACGTCGGGACTCAAACTCCAAAGGTCAGGAGATCTCAGGCTTGTGTGTTCAAACAGGAGAGGAACGGGCTAGGGGATATGCAGAATTAAACCAGGAAAGTCCCTGAATGCCCTGAGCCTGTCGTCTTCTGCCAGTCAAAGGCTCCAGCTGAAAGCTGCATTTTTGAATAGAGAAAGTTAAGCTCCACCCCAGAC
Source organism: Borostomias antarcticus (assembly GCF_949987555.1). Lineage (NCBI taxonomy): Eukaryota > Metazoa > Chordata > Actinopteri > Stomiiformes > Stomiidae > Borostomias > Borostomias antarcticus. The sequence continues at coordinate 8,983,474 of NC_140235.1, forward strand.
TAGCTACCACAACAAAGGAGCAGACTTGCTCCCCGGCTTCTCCTCCTGCTGTACACATCGACTAGTAGAGAGGCACAGAGGGGACCTGGATGCAGAAGTGGCGTGAGGCCGAAAAACCGTTCACCCGAGGGTGGAGTACACACAGGGGAACTCGGAGAGCAAGAGTCCCACTGATCAACACATGAGACTGATGTGTAACACACACACACACACACACACACACACACACACACACACACACACACACACACACACACACACACACACACACACACACACACACACACCTTAGTTCTCCAGTCCAAACCTTCTGAACCTGGTACTATTGGTCATGGCAAGTTAGGTAGGTAGGTAGGTCAACTTGGCCAGTGAACTGAGATCAACCATCTAATTTGCATTCAGAGGTGACCATTTAAAAAGGCCTCTGGGTTCCTCTTCTTTCTGCTGTTTTTGCCTGACTTTTTTGCGACTGCCAGGGCAGAGGGTATACTGTATTTTTACCTGGGTGTGTTATTTAGTTTGTTCGTTATGAAGCAAGATTACACAAAAACTACCTGATCAATTTTCACAAAACTCGGTGGAGGGGTGTAGCATGGGGCAACTTAGAACCCATACAATTTTGGAGCGGATCAGAATCACTGGGTGGATAAACGGATTAAAGGAAAACAACATCTCCCTTCAGTTCATCCTCACTGTACTTCTTGTGCCAGGTTCCCCATACTGCCCGGTGGCCGCTGCTTTAGTGATCTGTAGTCCTGGGTTTGCGTCCTGATTAAGATGTTTTTCTTTAGAGAAAGTTGGCTCTTCATTACAATGAGGACTCAAATCAGCTTTAGATATCAACTTAGATATCAACTTTATTTATTTGTCTCCTCAGGACGTCACACCCACGCAACAAAATGACAACAGATTGTATTTATACTTCTAGCCTCGCAAGATTTTATGATCCACTATAATAATAATAATAATCTTTATTTATAGAGTACATTTCAGACACAATGTGCCTCTCAATGTGCTTTACACAACATAATAAATACAAAAGGCAAATACAATAGACGACAGAAAAAACACACAAACGTAAAATTCAGACATGAGAAAACAATGTAAAATAGGAATGACATTATGCTAACAAAATTACAAACCTGCATTGTTATTGTTCAATGGGAAATGCCCTTTTGAACAGGTAAGTCTTCAGATTTTTTTTTAATGTATCCACGGTGCCAGAGTTTTTTAAGTCTAGCGGAAGCTCGTTCCATAGTCTGAGGGCATATGAGGAGAGGGCAGCTTCACCATATGTTTTAGTTCTGGTGCGAGGAATGGTCAGTTGCAGTGAATCTGAGGACCTAAGGGCTCGGGCAGGAACATAACATACTAAAATATCACTCAATGTAAAAAGGAGCGAGACCATGTAAAGCTTTAAAAACCAGCAACAACACTTTAAACTGGTGAATGTTTTGTTTTGATTCTCTGGGAGGACAACATTTCCAGTAAGGTGGACCCTTCATACTATTGGAGATGTAGGCAGTGGCTCTGACTGATAGCGTGGTTTTTCAGTGCTGTTCTAGCAACGATTTTCAATGGAGACGAGAAACTCTCGAGGCGGAGATCTCCAGAGTCTGGCATCGTGAGACGACTGACTGACTGACAGACAGATGGACGGTTGCAGGCTGACAGACAGTCAGATAGACAGACGGACAGTTGCAGGCTGACAGACAGACAGAGGTTTTCTTGCTGCGTCCTGAGCTCAGCCGGTATGAGCAGGGCTGTAAGCCACACTGGGCCAGGCTGTTACACACACTCATGACTATTTCACCAGGAGAGGAACAGCCGTGCTGACAGCTCCGGTGTCCCAGCATGAATAAGAGAGAGAAACCAACATCATCCCCATCGCCCACACACACTCCCAGAGCCTAGCCTTCCAGGTCTGTCATCACTTACAGTACAGTACCATACACACACGCCACGCACGCACACACGCACGCAACGCGCACACACACACACACACACACACACACACACACACACACACACACACACACACGTGCAGTAAAATGAAACAACAGAGACTTTCCAGGAAGCCTATAAGGAGAGCTTAGAGAGGGGTGATATCTCTCGTACCTACCCTGGGATCTGAGCTTGGCTGCTGCTGACGATCTAGCGATCAACTAACATCCACAGCACCCCGATATGTACTGTAACACTCGACTGCTCACAGGATGAAGCCTGCGCTAATGCTGTGTTCACACCGTCATGTTCACACCGGGCGCAAATTTTTCCGGCGGCGCGGTGAGTTTACATAGAAAGTCAATACAATTCACGCAAACTGGGCGGCGCGAATCGCCGAACCCGGCGGCGCCGTGCCCGGTGTGAACACAGCATAAGGCAGTCCCTCCAGAAAAACGCGGGCAAAAATCCTTGATTATGCAATGGAATATGCGGGGTTTTTATGTGATTTTATGCGTTGAAAATGCGGGGATTTTCTGAAGTTGCGGGAACTTGTGAATATTGCGAGAATATGCGAAAAATGCAAGAACCTGTCCTGTATTTTCGTGCACACCCCCACTTTAATGCATATACTACACTATGTCTTCACATGCTTGGAATGATACGAGAAATAACAAAACCATAGCCTATGCGAGAGCGCCTAGACCAGGTCCGGCGTCATGATTGAAGGCAGCCTTAAAAGGCATAAACAACCCCAGATGTCTGGTCTCTGTGGTCGTCCAGGTCATTTGCTATTTCCAAGTTTATCAGACCAAACATTTTGCCCATGTCTATGATCTGGTGTTTATTGATTTGATCTTAATATAATCAATGCAGCTGTGCTTTAGCCTACTCTTACTGGCTATTTATTTCCTTCATTCATGATGAGAATAGCAGAGGACTTTGAACTTGATGCATTAAACATAAATTGGTGCAATTCACTAGAATGCAGGAAATGAGATGTCTGACACTCATAATCTCATGGGGGAGGACCACCCTGGTGGCAAGGCATTGGCGATTTTATAGGGAGGGCAGGGGGGGCAAGTGCCCCCCCTGATTGGACAGCCCAACTCTGCTCAGATTCTTAAAAATAAAAAAATAAAAACCTTTTTTTTTTTTTTTTTTTACTAATTAACACAATTATTAAATACATGATTGTGGTTTGTACCAGTTTGTGTTAGATCAGCATTCATTTTAAAAGTGTATTTATTACTTAAACTAGGCTAACTTTAAAAATATATATATATTCATAATCCACTAATGGCACAACTCGTCCGTCGAAAAAAATGAGATCTGACTGTACTGCTCAGTGCTCAACAAGCTACAATTAGCCAACCTGCTCATAATGGCAAAAAGAGCTGTAAAACAATATAACACTTCTTCATAAAATAAAATCTGGCAATGCTAATGAAGAAGCTACCACTCGAAATGACACCGCAGCAGGTGCAATCGAATGCAGAAGTGCTCCAGAGGCTTGAAGCTAGCACTAGCACTAGCAACATCACCATCGGCGAGGAAGCTAGCACCAGCAGGCAGTTGCAGTTTGATGTTGTGATGTTGGGTATGGCCTAGTGCTCGGTCATAAAGTCATATTGACATGCTCGTGGTGTCTAGATGAAGTTTGATGCGTTGTACATATTGAATTGTCATACAGATTTCTTATTAGCATACTGTTCACAACTGGGATTCTTCGTAAATAGATGGGACGAGACGGCAGAACTGTTTTGTTTTTTTTTCCTCACGTCAAAATGTTGCCCCCCCTACTCTCAGAGGGTAAAATCGCCTATGTGGCAAGGTGTCCCTTATTTTTCCCCATTGAAGGTGGCAACCCTACAAACGAGGTGAAAAACATTAAAACTTGAAGCAGAAAAATGCGGGATGTATGAAATCAAGCGAGCCCCGCATATTCCACGTTGCAGGGCCGGCCCGAGGCATAGGCGAAATAGGCGGTCGCCTAGGGCGCCAAATGGCCAAGGGGCGCCTGGCCAAGGAGCACCAAAAAAAAAAAAAAAAAAATTTATTTTTTATTTTTATTAAAATAATTTAATTCCGTAATCCCTACTGTCTCTATTACGCTTCGCAATGCGATGCGGCGCCTCCCCCGTTAACAAATCGCGCAGCAGCACCCCCCCCCCGTCAACAAATCTCGCCTAGAG
>NC_140235.1:8990112-9165112 GCF_949987555.1 Borostomias antarcticus
GAGGGTGTGGTATATGGCCTATATACCACGGCTTGTGCTGCGGTCATAGGCACGAGGCGCAGCCGAGTGCCGTCGACCAGCACAAGCCGTGGTATATAGGCCATATACCACAACCCTCGAGTGAGTTATTGCTTTTATACAATGAGTTACACCGTCTAGAAATATTTATAGAATCAACACCTACTATTTCAGTGTCTTAATACCGATTTTAGTGAACTGCGCGCAGAAAAATAGTTCCCAAAACTATCACGTTGCTATGGAGTTTCAAATGAGGATCAATATTCCTGGAGGAACAGTGATGACATCCCATAGTTAACATGGGTTTGGAACTGTAACTGAAATGGAAATTATCCCTTACCCTTCCTTTCAGCAATGTGTCTGAGTCCTGGATATGACCTAGCAACCAAACACCTAGCTTGACAACCTAGACTATAATGACGTAGCTAGACCTGTAACAATTATTACATAATCGGCAAACCACAATTATGTGACATAATCGCTTCTTTTTTTTTTACCGTGATTATGCTTTTTATTTTATTTTATTGCAAATGTTTAAACCAAGCACTAACAGTGTACAATTTCAGAATGGTTGCACTTCCAGACAGTGGCTGTTGTGTATGATAGGTTTTAGAAGCAAGATAGTTAACTAACGAAGCTAACAAGTACCTAAACCAAACCAGAGGCTTTGGTCTGGGAGCTGGAACTCAACCCTCCTCTCTGCTCAGGTTATAGCTCTCTCTCTCTCTCTCTCACACTCACTCACTCACTCATTCCTCTCTCTCTTTCTCTCACTCACTCACTCTCTCTCTCTCTCTCTCTCACAGTCCTCACTCACTCAAATTATTGAAGTGTTAAAAAAAACCTCAGTAGCAAGAATAGGCCTACTGTTCCCCTGTATGTTTTTAACATATAAAACGCCACTGCTCAAGAACCCTTCTGGTCCCTAGAAACCTCCCACCAGGGCATGGTGCGAGGTGCAAAGCACACCCCCCTAAAACAAGAAAAGTCATGAATGTGCATTAGGTCCTCTTTTTTTGAGAATTGTTATTAATCGCTATTTTTTCTGAGACAATTAATCGTCTAGCAGAATTAGTAATCGTTACAGCCCTAGATGTAGCTACTGTAAGGCTCCCCTGATATTGCTAGCTTGCCACGATCTAAGTGTGATCCACGCATATACTGTGCAACCAAAATCAATTGCCCTGGTGTCAAAACTAATTGGCAACAAACTGTTTATGATTGCCAGCCTCATTGTCCTCAAGTTGATTTTTTCCCCCACGTCTGATATGTCCCGGTAGTCTCAGTTTAGGTTAGACCAGGCTAGCTAGCATTAGCTAGCCAAATACATAGTGAGTTGAGATGCGCCGTGATTAGCTAATGAAAGGATAAATGATTTAAATCCTGCAGTTGCCTCTTCTTGAAAATCGCCTGCGTGCGTTGTTTGATGCAAATGCACAGATTATGGCACCGGAGATGTGCGCATTCGGCTGACACACACAGGCTACGCTGTAGCCAACAGACCCTACCGGGGAAGTCTGACAACGTGTCGACACATTTTCAAACAGGCTTTATTTTGGTAAACAGACCACATATTGGGAGTCTTTGTGGTTACTTTATCCGGTAAGGGAAAAAAATCAGGACGTGATAAACTGTTACATTGGAATGTTGAAACAGTGAAACAAGACGGCTGATGGTTCATGACGCGAGTATGTAGTGTAATGGTAAGCGCAGTAATATTTCAAATAGAACTGTAAAGGGGCTTTGCCGTGGTATATCGTGTCCATGGATGTATTATATAAACTGGATACAGCCACTCCATTCACTGGCCGCTATCAACAATGAAGCCCTATTGAACCGCGCCATCTTGGCAAAATTTGTAGTCATTTGACTATTTCCGGTTACTTTTGACTTGCGCAGTTGTGCTTTTCTGGCCTTCCGGTTACTTTTGACTTGTGCAGTTGAGCTTCTCTGGCCGACGCGCGTCCACGAAAAAGTTCACATTTTTTAATGAAAATGACCACAAGACAACCTCCTGTGCATAGTTGAAATGGTAGTGGGATACGGTGATAAACTGGAGTGATCATTTGACAGCAATTATTAGCCTTTTCCAGGAATGGACAGAAATGGGATATTTTTAGAATAACAGGAATTTATTCACATACAATGTAAAGGAGTTGATGTGTAGCATGAAGATGAAACGATACACTGAGTTTGGGTGTTTTCAGTCAACGTTGGCGTTGACCGCTTCCAGCTATCGAATGGCCGACTGGTGTAAGATGGATAGCCTAACGTTAGAGAGATAAATGTAGGCTATGGTTATGTTAATAAAGCTAACAATGATGTTGTAACATGCATGCAGCACTGCCGATCTGATCTGAACGATTGATTCATTATTACCATGGATCGGTATTGGGATTGATCAAGGGCGAGTGTGAAATAGCAGCCATGAACTCAGCGGGTTTTCCGAGATGCGGTAGCTGCGGCCAGAGCTCCTGCTGGCGGGGAGTGAAGCTCTTCAACTCGCCGGTCACTGGCTCCCTGGAGGAATTTAGCCTGGCTGCAATAACGTTATCGCGAACGGAATGAATACCATCTACTAGCAAACAAAACATGTTCAATTATATTTAACTTGTTAAAACTAAGATGCCAGGATCAAAAAATAATTTCTCCAATTGATATATTTGACAAAAACAGGTTAATATGCAAGCCGGTTTTCATTGCTAAATCAAAGCGGGGAGAGCCGGGAACGCGCGTCTACATTTCAGATAAATGTGAACTTTTTCGTGGACGCGCGTCGGCCAGAGAAGCTCAACTGCGCAAGTCAAAAGTAACCGGAAATAGCCAAGTGACTACAAATCTAGCCAAGATGGCGCGGTTCAATAGGCCTTCACTTTAGATTTCGATTCCTGGGGGCTTGATCGTGTCACATACAACGGCGTTTAACCAATCAGATTGCGAGGTTGGAACTACCCTATAAACAACGGTTACATCATCGGGAAACATTTATGGGATAAATACCTACTATTTCAGTGTCTTAATATCAATTTTAGTGAACTCACATTGCTATGGAGTTTCAAAACGACCTGACCTGACCAACCTAGCTAGCCATGAACGAAGTGTAGCCTACCTTTGCTGTGCAACTGCGAGTTGCAAAAGTGGTGATGATAAACCAGAGTGGTAGGCTACAGGACGGATAGAACAACTCAAAATTGACATTGCATGTTTCCATTTTTCTTGAGGATAAACCGTAATGTAACCAACAGACGGTTACGCAGTGGAACTAACGTTTTTACAGGCAGTAATAATTGGCGCAGTAATATTTCACAGAACAGCAAAGAGGCTTTGCCCGTGGTATATTGTGAATATACAACGGCTCTTAACCAATCAGACTGCGAGGTCGGAACTACCCATTGCATAATGGACTACGTTGATCCAGTTCTCCAAGATACCTCTAATTAGTGGCCTAACCAGTAGGGGTGTAACGGTACATGTATTCGTACTGTACGCGACTTTCGGTACGGTAGGCTACAGACATGTGCCGAGCGAACCGAACGGTACAGACATGTGCCGAGCGACCCGACAGATCATTCGAGCAGATCCCTTTCAGTAGACTGACGCAGAATATTTGTCACAGTTGTGACAATGGGCTGTTTCGACTCTTGTGAAATAGACACACTTTGAACCTTTCACTCTCTCTGCCATCGCTGTGAAAACGAGTCTCCTCGCATCGCAGGCGTGTGTGTGCGTCCCCCCCTCCCTCAGTTCAACTCGCTCACACAGCGAAATAGGCTATAGCCTACATGGGGACCTTTGTAAACCATCTCCCATGTCTGTAATTTGTCAAGTAGGCTACTAATTGTACCGCAAGTTACTTAGGCCTACCATATTTTGCCAAGCAAATAAGTCATTTGATATAGGCTACAGTCCCGTGCGACGTGTCTATGATTTGGAAACGAGTAGCCTACGAGCAGTGTCATCATATCAGCGGGATAATGGTGGCCTAATTAAATTGCCTACAGACTTTGCATCCCGTGCTTCATAAAAGAAATGTCTTGCCTATAAACCAACAATTGGGCAACTGTAGCCTAGCCTACATGTATAATGTAACAAGTAGGCTAAGCAGAAAGCAACTCACATTTGTCAGTGTGCTCGCGTTGATATTCAGTCGTCCTCATTACCGTCCTCCTGAGGTAAAACTATTAATTCTGTTAGTTTGCCTTAGCCTAATGCACCGTAATGAAACACAGGTAGGCTAAGGGAATAATTTATATATCACGGAGGTCCCAATGTAGGCTATAGTCCTTGCAATGAGAGAAATTAAACTCCGAAGCTGCACACAGCACGCGCTCGTTTGTACAAGCAGGTTTGCACGCATAGTCTAGCCTATATCTCTATGTGGGAAAAAAGGCAGATTTATTTTTTTGTAAAGAATTTAATTTATTTCATTTTTTTATTGCATTTAATTCGTTTTAAATAGGCGATTCTAAAACATATTTTTAAGTAGACTATTCATTTTTATTTCATTTTCTACTGCTGGGGACATCGCAGACATTCCCTGTCTGCTGACAGTGTTGATTTTTCTGGCCAAAAATATGAAGGTTGAGTGAAGTGGGGTAAATGGGGTATGAATGAGGGGGAAACAGCAAAGTTACTTGACACAGCATTGTAGGCTATTCCACTGGTCAACATTGTTTTTTTATTTTGTTATGTTGTTGTTGTTGTTTTTTTTTGGGGGGGGGGCAGTGATGCAGCCTGAAAGGTATTGATGTATATAAATAAAATTATATTAAAAAGGTTGATTCAAGTTAATTTTCAAAGAATAGAAAAGCAATCAGAGTAGCGCCGGCGCGCCGCTCCTGAACCGAACCGAACCGAGACGTCCGTACTGAGCTACGTACCGAACCATGGTGTTTTCGTAACGTTACACCCCTACTAACCAGAAGTTCCATGTTTGCTATGATAGTAGGAGATCTATCCAAGGCTGGGATTAAAGAGATCACCCAATAGGCTGCCATCACATATAAATTATATAAAATACACCCCCCCTCCCCCCACTACGCATTCCTCACAAAATCCTGCCCCCCTTCTGATGTCACTCTGGACAGACAACTCAGATGTGTGGGTCCCTTGACAACTGGGTTGCCATGGAACAGCGTCACAAAGGTCCCTTCTATCAGGATAGAGGATCCTTGCCGATGTTGAGCAAGCAAAACCGATCACTATCTCTGCAAGCACAAGGGCACAGGGTGAACCAGAGATACATCACACGTCACTTAACAGAGAAAACATGGAACTGCTCATGTACTGTAAAATAATCTAGAGATAACTGTCTCCAGTCTGCGATATGAATGTACATGAGCACTCATCTCTGACCCCCCCCCCCCTCCACACACACACACACACACACACACACACACTGCTAGCTGGACAAGAGGGCTTTTATGTAATGATATTCACAGATGTATCTGCTAATTCTTAAGCACAGAGATGTGGCCATGCTTGAGATGTGGCTATGATATCGTTATAACATATCTATATTATATTAGCTTTTCCAATTCCACCTGACAACATACAGTCAAGGATAGGATTCAATGATATTTAATTGTCATTATGAACAAGACATGGGTACCATCGGTGTAACAGAGTATGGGGTATAGCACCCAGAATGAGGCCAACCATACACACAAACATACACACACCACAATCAGATAGATGCTTTTATCCTCACATTTGACACCAGGAGGGGTATAAGGTATCTCTCTGCCATACTTCAAAACAAAGACAGAATACCTGACAGTCCGGACCAAGCCTTCACCACAAAGTGCTTAAGTGGGACTACATTTGGCTGATTACTTTGTGGCCTGTAACTGCACCCTGTTCCAAAAAGAGGAGGGATAGGACCCAGGCTGCAGGTCATTAGAGGGACACAGCCAGCAAAATGGAGGGAATAGAGTGAACGGTACAAGAGAGGCATCCCACGTTCCCATAACTACCAGAGGTCTAACTGACAGACAGCCAGGAGAGTTTGACCTGCCTTCTCATCAGTGTAGATGCTTGATCTCTGTCTACTTGTGAAGTCTTTAAAACATTTTAGTGTAACACGTTTCTTTTCGGATGAATATTTCCTCAAAAGTGGCATTAGGCAGTATACACTGTGTATTAGATAGCCTATGTATAGAGTAGCCTATGTTTTTACAGAACAAATCCAAAGAACATTGAGGTTATAAGGCAGCTATAACTGTAAAGTGTGGTAGGCTACAGTTGTGTCATAAACTGTAGCCTATAATATTTTGAGCATATAATTGTACATGGTAGCCTACTTACCTGTACAGTAGCCTATATTGTACATTATGACAAATAAACATAGCCTACTTGAACCTTGAGTTTATAAATGGCATCATAGAGTGTAGGCTACAGTAATTGTAGTCTACAGCTAATTTAAACGGGAGAGAATACTCTCATAAAGATGAACACGTTATCATTTCAGCTACTTGTCCTAGTGGTCAGCATGATAAACCTCAAATCACATAGACCAGCATGATCGAGGCACATGGAGCAGCTTTTAAGAGGCTTACAGTTCATAGATGACATTTTCAATAGCCTACCTCTCTAAGCTATACTCAAAACTCGAATAGGCTATTATTGGGTTTGGTAACTGCAGTGCATTTGCTGATGAGGGTTGAAAACAGTTCGCCTACAGTAGCTGACAGACAGCCTATCCATGATTCGAGAGGAAAACGTACAGTAAATGTAGATTGGGCGCTATCCTCACTGGAGAGTGAAGACCTACCCTATCATGTAATGGACAATTGTTAAATGACATGGTTGCGGCGACATTTACCAGGCGTATGCAATTGGAGTAGCCTAAACCCGACACTGCAAAAGTGCACTTTAAATGCTTCAAGTTGTTTTGTTCCACAACATGCCGTTTGACGCTACTTCAAAATGAACTGAGCATATACTGTCAACATCAGTGCCAACATTAACGATGCTACAGCACTACTGACAAACAGCCACGTCTCAGCACAAATTGACACTACATTTTCACCCAAATGCTGTTGTAAAATTAGGCACGGAAGTTAAACTGCACGTTGAGACGTTGGAAATGTGGACGTTGAAACGTTGGACTATTTAAAATCGTAAAGAACAATACCTTTTCAGGACGCTCTGGCGGGGAGTCGACTGCTCTCGCTCGGTCCCTCTGTTTAATGTAATCCAATGGTTTAATCCAAGTCTTGTGAGCATCAACGTCACTTCCGTGTTTTCTGAACAGTTCACCTGTATCCTCGGGTGTACAGTACAATACAGGCTAAAAATAGAACAGCCTACATTGCGCCTTTGTGCCTAATGGCATAAGATCAATACGTTTGACTGATATGTAGACGGATGTACTGTGCTGGCTCAGGCTCGTCTTCATTACATAGGAGTCTCAATTATTTCTATATGCAGACCTACCCATCATGTATTAGGTTACTGGTAATAGCCTATATTAGCCTATCAATATTTAGGCTCGGACTGTTCAGAGTGGTAAACCACGGACTACCTCAATACTTCATACGGCAAAAGAAACAAGCATCCATACCATAAATGAAAAATGTTTTGAGCTAGAACGGGGTAATTTACAGAGGGTGTTGTGAGACTGAGACCGATACTGCGCAGTCTGGCCACTTTTCCCGGACCAATGAGCGCGCGCCAAAGAGTGGCTCCGAAACCAAGGTGCGCTCGCTCGGCAGGTGAAGAATGTCTGCCATGCTTATGAACGTTTGTAACGCACAAAACAGCCTAGTCGTTTCATTAAGTGTTTTAGGCTTAAGGTTATTGTTTGATTATATTACATTATGCATGTTTTTCAATTATATCTTTTGTACATAGGCCTATACATATACATTTACAAATCTGACAGATTATTGACACATACTTGGCACTTAACAGAAAAAAAATATCAGGTGATTTTGGGACAGAAAATATAGGCTATATTATTTGCCACATATTAAACATCACACCATACCATACAATATTTCCTCTTCTCAATTCATTTTATTCATTCATATGACCCAAAAAAGTAAACTAATTCAAAAACACACACATCTCATTCATACAATATGGCCTATTTCTCCTGCTCTGTTTATTTCAAGATCTGTTGCAGCAGAGTGAATTTCATCCACACTAGACGTCCGTCAACATGGACCCAGAGGATCGCTAGCAGCATGTCTCCCTTGGCCGCGTCAGCAGCATCAGAAGAGTCTGCCATGCAGCCCAGCCACCTGCTGCAGAGCCTGTCTTTGGTATGAGCGCAGGGCCGTCCCCCGGCTGACCTCCTTCCACTGGACCACCTCAGCAGAGCCCGTGCTGCAGTCCACCTGGGTGAGGGGCAGGGACAGGCAGGTTAGCCTCCACACACACTGGACAACCAGCCTACTTTGTTGTCTTGGTTATACTATGCTTTATCACCTCATTTAGAAAAGGTATATTCAAAAAGAGCACCAAGAAACTTTCATTTCTGGAGAGTTCAAAACTTGACTGTAAAGGCTGCTGCATACCTTCAGGTGTTAGACAGGCGTGTTCAGTAGGAGGAAAGAGATGAATGTACAGCAGGCTGACAGAGGCTCCCTGCACACTCCTCACAGAATTACTTTATTTAGAAAAATAAGGTTTCAGTCGCTGGACCTTCATCAGGTTACAATAAATTACATCAGACAAATATATAGTGCACACCTCCAGACAGGCTAATCAGGGGCTACGAGGTGTCAAGAAATCTGTCCTACAGGCTGCATGTAATGAGTCAATCAATTAGGGGAAACACCCATCACCAAAAAAGGACATCCACTCTGAGGAAGTCAACAACCACATAAAATACACGCTCATTTCGAGTAGCACTGCCTGATATTGTTCATGAGCACAAGGGAGTAGGTGCCGGTGTGAGGATGGGCCGCCCTCCACACATATAACCTGTGATTTATGTTTGCAGGCCTGCTGGGCGAATCAATCCAAAGGAAAGTTGCAGATTGAACCTTTGGGTGGATGTTTAGATTAAAGGTGCTCTGTTCAATTTACTGCACTTTTTATTTAAAAAAATAAATCCAATATCTGCAATACATAGGTCCAGGGGAATCATAACTGTACAGAAAATATAGCCAACGGTGTAGTGCCTGTGGAGCAAATGCATAATTTCTTTTTATTATGAGCGAAGCTGGCCCGGCGCTGTGCCTCACCCCCTGAACGGCACCGTATATAAGACGTGTAAGTAGCTAAATTCAGGTTCATAAGCAACGTTAGCCAGACTAGTCCCCCTAAAATGTTAGCTACCATCTATTTCTGTATTATACCGACTAACATGGTGTAGGTATACACTAACATACATGGATACAGTTCCAACAAGCTAACTAGATACCAAACCTTTGCTCCCACTCAGGCGAGTGGTCAGTCTGAGTGTAAGCGGCTGATTTAGCCATGTGTTTGTGTAACGTTAGCCACGTATTTTAGCTGATAAATAAGGAACAATGGGTAATTGATCGATGTCGGACCTGTTTTTCAACCGTAGTTGCAATGCTGGGCCCATTGGAGTCATGATAGAAAGCCTGTTTCAAGCTGTTTTCCTTTTTACAGCTACAGAGAGGGCCCTTCCTATTTCAACTGACTAGCGAATATGTGGCTGGGGGGGTGGGGGTGTGAGGGTGCATATCCATATATGGAGTGAAAACGCCCACTTGTTTATATCTGATAGGCTGCACCACTGCCCCATCTAGTGGCTGAAAAAAACGAACTGAGCACCTTTAAAGAATGTAATACAGTATAAAGGAGGAATATTAAATGTTGCTTTTTAGGTTAAAACGTCAATGTTGAAAAGCATACTCACCACAAGGTTGATATCTGCCATCAGTAGCCCTCCTCTATCCAGGTGGATGTTGAGGATGGTGGTTTCCAGCCAGGCATGGTCTGTGTTCCTACAGTCGTCCACATAGCCCTCATACACCTGAAAACAAACAGGTTCAGAGACTGACCGGCATGTTCAGGCAGTGGATGAGAAAGAGAATGTCAGGGAAAATACCATCACCTCCATGGAAAATGCTCACCTTACTTCCCTCCACCACTTTAGCTTTGATCTTCTCATAGAGAGTCATGCCCATAATGTTCTTTAGTCTTTCAGGTAGGGGCTCGTCTGATTGGATGGGACCCTGCATAGCAATGCATTGAACCGCCAATCAGTGATCAGAGGCAAACCACGGAGACTCAAGGAGCTAATTTTATGTTAAATGCAAACACCAGGAGTGTCTTCTCCTGATCAACCAGGACAAGGTGAAGCCTTCTGTGCACACGCTGTAGCAGTGCAGTGCTCACCCCAGGTAAGGCCCAGAGCTCCTCACTCTCCTCCCAAACAGCCAGGAACTCCAGGGCAGATCTCTCACTGTCTCTCCACCTGGGAACACATCCACACACACACTGTTCAGCTGGGTAGATATGTGATATAGTACTGTGTTGGCAATATGGTGTCAGTATCCCTATGTGTTGTGTGTGAGTGTGTGTGTCTGTGTGTGTACCTCATACCGTGAGAGGACAGGGTCCAGTATCAGATTTGGGCCCAGGTGGCTGAGTGCTCCTCTCCCCCCCATTCCAGTCCTTCCTCCTGGGTTCCTAATGGCAACAGTGATTAGAGGAGAGCCACATATTAGCAGCAGAGACACATGTTTAGAAGCTTCACATAAGTGCCAGTTGGTGTCTCCCTACCTGTAATTATCTAAAGTTGCAGGGTCTGCTCTGTAGGGGAAAAAGAAAAAAGATTAAAAATACACTGCATTCACAATGGCTCATCATGGGAACTACGATCACGGCTGTAAAAACACTCACTCATCAGTCTGGTCTTCACTGCCATTAACAGAGGGCTTGTAAAGTTTAAAGTCCACCTGGAGAAGAGAAGATGTTTGTCACCGAAGCCACTAAAACTGTGATGAAATCATGAAAAACAGTATACCTCTGGAGAGAACATCTTCAAGAATGATAATAATTGTGGAATGAAAGTCAGGCACCTCCCAGGGCACCTTCTCCTCGGGCACGGGGAAGCGGGTCACAGTGCTACCGGGGTAGAGGGACTGCCGGGCGTTCACGTGGTACTGGGTCTTCTCTTTCTCTGTGTCGCCCAGTTCACTGTCACATACTGAACTTGTTGAGGCTAGAAAGGAAATTGCAGTTAAGTAGTACTAATCAATCTGCAGTATATGTGGAAATATTTTCATGAAAATTAAAACTATACCAATACGTGAATCAAATAAAAAGCTATATTGCAATTGATAGTAGGGATTCCGAATGTGAGGTCCTGACCCAGAATAGGAGCCTCAACTGTAGAGTTGAGACTCGGGGACTTGAGGCTGTTCATGATCCACTGCAGGGCCTTGGCAGACTGGGTCACCTGTACACACATGGAGGAGGGAGCCAAAGCAAAAGCTTGTGAGGGAGACTTTCTCTGACTTAGCAGTTAATAATCAGTTACAAGAGTTAATACCGTATGTTAACAGTGTATCAGAGAGTTAAAAAGTGAGAAGAGTAAACAGAGACACAGGTGTGCCCAGGAATGGGGTGTAAATGGCTCCCAACCTGCTCCTCCAGTCCAGCCAGCCTTCTCACTATGGAAACCACCCCCAGCTCCTCCTCCTGCTCCAGCAGCTCTGTTATGGTCCCTGCCCTGGGAAACAAACACACACACAAACAAACACACAAACAAACAAACAAACAAACAGACAAACAAAAACACAGACACGCTGAATATCAGACATTGTTTGTCCTTGTTTGTCAGTCTTTTAGACATGTTATTCACGTCACCTCAGTGATCAAGTGTGTGGTGCTGTATAGGACAGTACAATAATACCATAGAGAGGCCCTTACTTTTGGGCGGTGTCCTGGATGCGGCTTTCCATGCTCTGGCTCTGTTTCTGCCGCATGGAGACCAAGTAGTTGTCCTTCATGGAGGATTCCCAGGACAACAGCTCCTCCTGCTCTGCCTTCTCCAGCTCCACCTCTGAGAAAGACATCAGCAACACACCTCAGATACAGTATGATCCCCATGCGCAGGGCTAGATTAAGCAGGCCTCTCCACCAGCGTGGTCCTCAGAGCAGAGGTCTGTGCCTAGTGTGAGAGTCAGTGTGGTACACCTGCGGGCCAGGGTTAGGGTTAGAGTTAGGACAAGGCTGGACTGGGACAGCAGAGACCCCCAGGTCTCAGTATCATGGCGGTCCTACTCACTGAAGCGCTGGTGGCTGACGGGGGGCCGACGCAGGCAGACATGGCTGACCAGCAGGCAGACATGGCTGAGCAGGATGAGGGGCGGGGGGGCGGCGGGCCGGCTGTGGTACTCCTTGATGAGTTCGTATCTCTGGAACTTCCAGATGCGGTCTGTGTTGACCTGAACCTCCTGGAACGTATAGCTGTGAAATGTGAAATCATTAAGAGTGGATTTTTATCTAAATTGTATCACACTGCTAGTCCCTAGTCCCTGCTAGTCCCTAGTCCCTCAGGCATGAAAATGGGTCAGGGGTGAAAAAGGTGATAAGGGCGCTTTTTTGGGGGTGCGCTTTCAAAGCATGCCCTGATGGGTGGTTTCATGGCACCAGAAGGGCACTGAGCATTGTCATTTTTATATGTAAAAACACCACTCACTTGAAGATGGCAATGAGCAGGTTGAGCAGCAGTATGTTGGCAAACAGCAGGTAGATACACAGCATGATGATGGTGAGCCACTCGGGGAAGGCGGGCATCTGGTGGTCGTTCAGCACCGGGCACTTGGGCTTCAGAGGGTCGGTCCCATTCATGCTGCAGGTGCTGATGTCAAAATCAGTGTCTGGAACATACAAACAGAAAGAAGAGCTTTCTGAGATGATGATGTAGCACTTCTCAGGTTAGATTCACCGGGGTACATACAGACTTACCCTGACCGCCCCCCTTGGTTTCTGAGGCTTGTTTTGTTTCCCTGAGTAAGTATTGTGTAGAAACACTGATGCCCCTCTCTGTCAGCACCCAGATAAGGCGTTGGTAGGGCTCCAGGCTCCAGAGGGAGACAGGGAGAGAGGGGCGCACAGGGACCCATCCCATCCACAGGGACCCCCCACCCCCCAAAAAAATCTCGGTCCACTCACTGTCGATGTTAGAGGGGAAGTTCCCGAATATGATGAGGTAGGGTTCGTAGACGGCCCCTCTGACGATCCAGTCCAGCCTCTCCTCGTTGTGGATGAGGATGCCCTGCTTGGCCACGCCGTAAGCCACCACCCAGATGCTCAGCAGGAACAGGAAGAAGAACATGTCCTTCATCTGCAGATGCAGACCACAAGCATCGTGCCCGGGTCAAAGTACCACGTGCCACGGGTCATCACTGCTAAAGTAGGCTACTCGCCAAATACTCTCTCTCACCATTCTCCTGACGATGATGATCTTGGGGCCCAGCGTTCTGCTGATGGTGAAGATGGCCATGAGACGCAGGCAGAAGATGATGAAGTCGATACACAGGATGACCTTCCCTGCATAGAACGCTGTAGTGGTTAACCTGCAAGAGGAAAAACGTCCTTAGAATCAGAATTAGTTTATTTACATACATAGGATTTTTTTCCAACACCGTGGTGCTTACAACAATGGACAAGTGCAAGGACAGGACAGTGCATGACAGGCCACGTAAAGTGCAGTGATACATAGTGCAAAAAGTAGCAGTGCAATTGGACTACAAGGAGTCAGTCAGTTTAGTGCAGAGATTGCAGGGAGCAGGGGAGAGAGTCAGAGGGGAGCCGTGTTTATAAGGCTGATGGCCGTGGGGGAAAAAACGTTCCTGTGTGGAAAAGTTTTAGTCTTTAACAATAGCAGCCTCCTGCCAGATAGACTTCATTGAAGCAAGCAACCAAGGCAGGCTCGCACAGTGAACCACATTCTTTTTTATTTCCTCTTACCGGTAGGATAGGAGTGACGCTTACCTACATACAAGGCCAGCAATGAAGAGCAGGATGGACAGGACATCTAGGATGTCCCACAGGTCTTTGATGTACATCTTAGCTTTCTTACGGAACCCAAATCCGTCAGGGTCATGAAACAGCTGAGACATGGAGGGACATGAGAAGAACAGAGCTCAACCCTCTACATTGTAGCTCTGTATGAGTATGTGTGGTTCTGTGTGTGTGTGTGTGTGTGTGTGTGTATATATCTTACCTGTCGGACCTCCTCACACACCAATGAGAACAACCAAATGTAGAGGAGAAGCTCCCGCCAGGAGGGCGTGGCCTGGAAGTCGATCATGAGGATGATGGCGAAGAGCCAGAGGAAGCTGAAAAACGACATGATGTTCCAGAAGAACTTGACCTGGGGTGAGCGGTAGAGGCCGACCAGCCGCATCAAGCAGCTCAGGGGCTTCAGGTGTGTCCATTTCTGAGGGCCACTGAGAGCAAAGGAGGTCAGTTAAAGATGGGTTGGAAACAACAAATCTGGACCTGCGTCAGTTACGCCAGAACAACTGAATAGAGTAGATGTTCTTTAAGAAAAAATATATATATATAAAAAAGAGGAAAAGTTAGGCATTTTAATAGAGTTGATGTTCTGTGATGAACTTTCCCCCAAAGGGTGATGGAACCTGTACACTCACAGGGCATGAGACCTTCCCCTGGCATCAGCTGAACTTCCTGTTACGGTCTCTTCACCTCTCACTGCCTCCCTGTGAATGTCTTCATCATGTCTGAGGAAGAGGAGTGGTCATCTCACTCATTTACACAGAAAAATATGTATACATGGACGTGATACTCCTCCATACCCACAGAGCCTGTCGATCTGTCCAAGAATACGGCATCTAGTCCTCTACCACGGGGCTTTAGTGCCACCAAGTGGTGGTTTAAGATAATGTGTTCCAAATAGAGAGACACTCATACACACAGTCATATGAATTGTGTTGTGCCAAGAGTCAAGAGATGAAAATAAGCCCGGTGACAAAATCTGGCATGTTTACATTTGATTTTAAATGTTCATTTATATGCATTGTACCTATTTTAAATAAATAAATCTTAAATTGCTAGTGAACTTACTAACATTCATATGTAGTACATACTACAGGAATGCCCATCATAGTAATGTTCATTATGTTATACTGTACTATGGGTATAGCATAGATATAGTAATATTAGTAGCAGCAGGTAGTAGTCCCACCTGTAAGCCAGGAAGCCGGTGTAGATGAGGGGGAAGATGAACATGCAGAGCAGCACCCTCCAGACAGCGTTGTCCGCTGCCAGCTCCCCACACCAGATCTGGGTCAGGAGGGCCTGCAGGGGCACAGAGGAACTACTGTTTGATGTAACATAACAAAACATCATGACTACGGGGGTTCCACAAGGGTCTGTCCTGGGTCCTCTCCTGTTTTCCCTCTACACTACACATCACTGGGCTCTGTCATTTCCCCCGTCTGATACACAAGTGGAGACACGCATAGTTGGGTGCTTGGCTGACATCTCGGAGTGGATGATGACACATCCCCTCAAGCTCAATCTGGACAAGACTGAGCTGCTGTTCCTCCCAGGGAAGGGCTGCCCACACCGGGTCCTGGCCATCACCATTGAAGACACAGTGGTGACCCCAACTCGGACTGCGAGGAATCTGGGTGTGACCCTGGATGAGCAACTGTCGTTTTCCGGGAATAGCTAGGCGGTTTCTAATGAGAGGCCCTGTGGCGGCGACAGCATGCGTCACATATCACATCTGTCACACGCTCCTGCAGATTCATGCTCTACAACATCAGGAGGATTCGCCCTTTCTTCATTGATGAAACGGCACAGGTGCTCATCCAGGCCCTGGTCATCTCCCGCCTGGACTACTGCAACTCCCTCCTCGCTGGGGCCCCAGCATCAGCCATTAAACCCCTGGAACTTGTCCAGAAAGCTGCTGCTCACCTAGTGTTCAACCACCCGAAGTTCTCCCACACAACTTCCCTTCTCCATTCCCTACACTGGCTCCCTGTAGCGGCACGCATCCAGTTTAAAACTCAATGAAAGGAACATCCCCCTCCTACCTCCAGGCCATGGTCAAACCCTATACCCCCTCTCGACCGTTACGCTCTGCTACCTCGGGGCAACTTTATTTTACAATTAAAATAAAGACATACAATTATAAATAAAAAATACAAATAAATATAACCTAGTTATTACTTACAATCACATGGAGTTGCAATACTAACATTGTAACACTGTATAAAAACTACACTGTAGTTTAGGAAAAACATGAGAGGGAAGGGAACATTTGAGTAGAGTGAAAAACATATATCCTTATTAAATACATAAGTGTAGAGAAAAAAACAAGGAAAGTAGATTTAGTTCCCCTAAATGCAGTCCAGAAGGTCATAGGTTCTATATCTGGAACTACCTGAACTCCTGGCTGTGCCACGAAGCTCTTGTCATCAGCTTCCAGGGCCAACCTCAGACAGGTGGTTCTACCCCAGGATGGAGAGATTCGAACTAGCAACCTCTGGGCCCGCTGTTCGTCACATCTATGACACTCGCTGAACACACCTACAGTAGGGGGAAGCAGGAATACAAGATCAGGTAAACACATGTGTAGCCGAGTGAAACTGAGTCCTCATGAGTCCCGAGTAGGTAGCGAGTTGGTGGTTGAACTAACTCCCCCAGTATGAATACTGTCCACCCGCGCCAATGAGCTACTCGTTTTTCATCGCTGATTAAAACAGTGTCTTTCTTGCGGAACACTCGGGTTCGAGTCCCATCCAGTGCAAAACGAATGGGTTACACATGCACAAACAGAAACACACACGGACATGATGAGCCCAGTGCGTACCGATGGCTCGGTCCTCATAGTGGTCGGCCAGCTCCCTCATCTCCTCCCCCTCGGCCCACTCATCTGCCCCCTCCTCAGACAGCCTCTTCAGGATCTTACTGGCTGCCAGGGCTGCAGCTATGCAGTCCCTGCACTGCACGCACGCACGCACGCACACACGCACACGCGCACACGCACACACGCACACACACACACACACACACACACACACACAGGTCAGCTGTTCATGGATGGCTAATGGCTGAGCATGGTGCTTCAAACAGGAGAGTTGTAAGTTCAGTTCCTCAAAAATACTGTAAGTAAAAAACAATACTTTTTTTCTAAAAGTATGTGGTGAGCATCTCCATAGGTCGTTAGTTACCTGCTCCCAGGCGATCTCTGCCAGCTCCTTCTGGTTCTGGAGGACAGCCCAGAGGAAGAGGTCTCTGGATGGGTCCCTGTGCGCCCCTCTCTCCCTGTCTACCTCTGGAGCCTGGAGCCCTACCAACCCCTTATCTGGGTGCTGACAGAGAGGGGCACCAGTGTTTCTACACAATACTTACTCAGGGAAACAAAACAAGCTTCAGCAACCAATAGATGACCACTTGAATTAGTCAGCTATCTACAGTAGTACTCACTGTGACCTCAACGTTGATGGAGTACCTCTCGCCGGGCGGGGTGTACAGGGGCTGAGTGTAGCTGCCCAGCAGGTGGCGCACCTCATCGGAGACTTGACTGAGAGAGATGCTCCTGCATCCCTTGGCCCCTGAAGTCTGACCCCTGTAGATGCGCTTAGTCAGCTCGCGCAGGAAGTAGCAGCTGGGCAGCTGGTCGTAGAGGTCACACAGTGTCCTGTCCTCCTCTAGGAACTGTCTGAGACACACGCCGTTCTCCAGCAGCAGACGCACAAACCTGGGCTTGTGGCCCACCAGGGCTGAGAACATGGCCCCATGGAGGTCACTGGACTGGGGGAGGGGGGGGACACAGCAGATGAACTAGATGATCCGAATATGACGAACCAAGCATCTTGGGGCCTGTACTCCAGCCACATATTAAGGTTTGTTCTAGACTAAAAACACGGAGAGGGTTTCTTAGTTCTACACAAGGCTTTAATCAATGTCCAGGAAACTGCCCCCTTGTATTTTAGCTGTTCTATGCTGTGCATGTTATGTTGTGAGGCTGTTTCAGGATGTGTGAGAGGATGCAGAGGTTGCGTTGTGTTGTTGTATTAGTGTAGTGTTTGTGTTAATTGTATAGTGAAGGGCAGCCGCCAACCTTCCACTGGCTCTCCTCAGTGAAGATCTCACTCTGGGCGATGTCCACTCTGTTCCAGGCCACGGCTAGCTCCAGCGGTCTCTCCCAGCTCTCTCTGCCCAGCGACAGACAGCTCTTGGAAGCTGGGGGGATAACCAAACAGGGGTATGCACAAGTATGTGTATAACTGAGTGACAGCAATCGTGTCCGGGAAACCAGTTCATAGAAATCAATATAAAAATCAATATAAAAAACATTTCTGGGTTTAAGGGCTAGACATCTTTTATACCCATTAACCCAACGCACTAACCCATTGATGAGGATTCTCTCCATGGAGTGATCTGTTACATTGTGGCAGTAATGCATACGTATGCTTTGCAGCTTTGTATCGAACAGCATGCATTCATTCAGTTGATTGAGTCAGAAGAATGATTTAGGAAAGATGAGGATGCAAACAATTGTCTGTTTTGGAGGGGGTTAGCAGGGTTGTAACTTTTCAACATTAACTTATTACTTTAGAAAACATTAGTCAGGAAAATTGTCTGATAGGGTTCATTCCTGGCCTCAAGCATGGTAAGTATTAATAACTCAGTGACTCAGCACTTGACTATATTGTCGGTACCTTTGAGAAGAGCCTTGAGGATGGCCACATCCATGTCCCCATGCTTGTCCTCGCTTATACGGAACACTGTCAGTAAGTGGGACATTCTGATGATGTCCTGAATCTTGAGACAGACCACCGACACTCAGTTACTCTGAGCAAACAATGGTCATGCAGACAAACTTTGTTGACTTCAAGTAAACGTGAAGCTGAGCTGTAAGACATAGTGAAGGAGGAAGGGACATACTGGATGAAATCATGTGGACAAAATTACCTTCTTGGTCCACTCGATGAGCTGGAACTCAGAGAAGGTGTCATACTCTGAACTGAAGAACCTCTTTATCAGCTGGTGGATGGTGGCCAGGGTGACGCGGGCCAGTGGTAGGCCGGCCACATGGGCGATGACATCCGCCAGCCGCCCCGAGCCCTCCAGCACCACACAGGGGGTAGCGTTCAGCATGGCGTTGAGGATAGTCTGGGAGTGGGACACACACGGTAGTAGTGCCACCATGTTTAATTTAAACTCATATAATACCGTCCACCAAGTGCAATTGAATTGCTAGCCCTTCAGTGGCGTAGTTGGCTAAAGCTGTGTGGTATGAGAGGTAGTCGGACGTATTTATAAGTCCGATCGGAGTGGCAAGTGAGGGCGGAAGTATTCATGACGAGCAATCAGATGACATGGAGGATGCAGATGGAGGGAGGGAGAGAGAAATTAGAGAAAGAGATAACTCACATTCAGAGTGCCTGGTCCACCATCCAACACAACACACACTACTGGGATCTTCACTCCACTCCCTGGAGGTGACAGACATACACACACATACACACACACACGGTTCAATAGTTAATAGAGAGTTTAATATTCACCAGCTACGAATAGGATCTATTATGTATTACAAAGGTCAACAGCTACACCTGAAGGAAATCAACCTCGTAAAAAGTTCTCCACTCCACTCTAAGATCTCCACAGACACACACAAAGACATCAAAGCCACAGACAGAAGCTACAGACATGGACACATCCACAGACAGAAGCTACAGACACTAAGTACTTTCCTTGTTTCCCAGCAGCCGTCTCACCCCTGTTTCCCAGGGGCTGCTGGGAGATTAGCTTCTCCAGGCGGCTGCGGAGCTCGATCTCAATGCCGTAGCGCCCGTGTGTCCCATCGTCCACCAGCAGGAAATGGGAGTGGTTATTGTCCAGGCAGGACAGCTGGCCCTGTTTGTGCACCTCCATGGAATAGTGTGCAGGGAAACGCCCCTGAGGACATGGGGAGGGGGGTGAGAAGGAGGAGGAGGAAGAGGAGGAGGACGAGAAAGAAGAGGGTGGGAGGAAGAGGAGGAGGAGGAGAAGGAAGGGGGGGGCTTTTTTTTTTACTCACTACTGTATATCCAATGAGCTAACTGTTAATTTAGTCAGAGATGGATGAGTGGATGGATGGATGAGTGGATGGATGGACTGATGAACAAATGGACATGTGGATGGAGAGATGGATGGATAGATGGACACAGCCCTTACGAGTGGGTTCACCAGGGCGCTCCTGTTGTGGAGGGTTCCCCAGGTTGCCATGCCGATGGCCACCACCTGGCCCTGCGTGGTGCTGCTGTGGAGGGCGTGGTCTCGTACCGCCATGCCCACATGCTTCATCACACCTGTGTGGGTGCCGCCCGTGATGATCCACGCCCCTACGCATGCAGAACACAGGCTTGGTTCTATGAGTACTATGAGTGTTTACAGGGTTCTGTCTTGATACACAAGGCAGCCAACCCAACCTTAAATATCTCCGCCCAGCCAACTGTCATTTATGAAGTGAGCTACAGTGGCGCTGTGCACAGGAATATTATTCAGGATGGGTAGTGAGCTACAGTGGCGCTGTGCACAGGAATATTATTCAGGATGGGTAGTGAGCTACAGTGGCGCTGTGCACAGGAATATTATTCAGGATGGGTAGTGAGCTACAGTGGCGCTGTGCACAGGAATATTATTCAGGATGGGTAGTGAGCTACAGTGGCGCTGTGCACAGGAATATTATTCAGGATGGGTAGTGAGCTTCAGTGGCGCTGTGCACAGGAATATTATTCAGGATGGGTAGTGAGCTACAGTGGCGCTGTGCACAGGAATATTATTCAGGATTGGTCACCGGGCCAGCATGAGCCCACAAGTCTCTCAGAACACAAGCTAGCTACTGTATGTACAATGAATAAATGTAACAGCAGGAAAACTAACATAAAAAAGGGTTTGTTTGATTCGGGACAGAGGGTGAACCTGACCTGTGGTCTGGGCAACGTTGATGAGTCCCCTGCGGAACAGGACCTTCAAGTGGGCTTTCATGTAGAAGTTCTTGGCTCCGCCCGTCACTGAGATCAGCAGGTTGGGGGGTGGGAGCTTCCACTGCTCTGTCATCAACTGGTACAGGACCTCAGGGGACGTATCTTTGGATACTCGCACATACTGTACACGAACGCACGCACGCACACACGCACACACACAAGCACACACACGCACACAAAGAAGAAAAAGAAGCCTACTTTATTAATCCCCTTGGGGAATTATCCTCTGCATCTGACACATCCTAATACTAGGAGCAGGGGCATTGACAGGAGTATTAACCCTGTTGTACGTATCTTTGATGATGGGAGGAAACAGAAGCACCCGGCAAAAACCCACACAAACACAGGGAGGACTTGACGGCTGGGATTCCACCAGGACCTTCCTGCTGTGAGGCAACAGTGCTCACCACTGCCTGAGCCTGTGCCAGTGACATGTCTAAAACACATGCATACTCACAAAGACGACATGAAGGGGCAGTTCAAAACAAATGGATACAAAACACAAGGACACACATAACTTAAGAATGCACACACAATTAGCAGGCAATTTGACAACACTGCTGCCAAAGTTTAATTAAATAGTGTCCAAGTTAAGTTTGGGCATGATCACCTTGCCAGTCTTCTGTCCCATCATCCCACCAAAGCTGATTTCTCCGTAGGCGTCCGTGGCCCCCTCACAGGTGTGCCTGGTCCGGTCCCATGACTTGCCCACTAAGGCCTGTGCTTTGCGGGCTTCATCGCTGTGAGAGATCTCCTCATAGCCACATCTGCATATTCCCTCTCTATGGGACAACATCCAGTCATGGTCGGTGCGCATCAAATTTAACCCAAACACAGTTAGAAACAGAAACCGAATCTGTTTAAACAGGCACAACAGCCCCTAAAAATAACAAGGTCTTATCAATAAAGATGTTCACTACAGTATTATTTGCATCATGCAGACCACATACACCACACAGTATGTCCTCAATGCTAGTATGTCCTCTATTCTATGCTATGCTACAAGAAATATGGATTACTGTACAGAACAACTGAAAAATGATCTTTGATTTCAGGATATGGTGCCTTGCTAGAGTAGGTGCTGTCTGTGACAGGATATACCTGTGTATCCCTCTCCTCTCACATTGCCATGCATCATTATCAACAACAACAACAACGTCAGTTCAGAAACATGCTTTCTCTCTCCTGTCAGCAGAGCCTGTGAATGTCCCCTGGTCTGCAGCCTACCGGGCCTCCTGTACGTAGAGGCAGCACTCCTTCTTTTTGATGTTCTCCTTGATCCAAGAGGCCATGGTGCAGCGCTGGAAGGAGGGAGACAGAGACAGGTACTTGGAGGTTTCAGCCGTGGTGGCTGCCAGACTGTGAACGAAACTGGGCTCCACGATAGCTTCCCTCATCCTTAAGGGGATGCAGGATGGGGGCAGGCATCAGTTGTTGGGCTGGCAGGCTGGAACTAGCCCAGAGGGCTGGGCC
This sequence comes from Borostomias antarcticus, assembly GCF_949987555.1. Taxonomy (NCBI): domain Eukaryota; kingdom Metazoa; phylum Chordata; class Actinopteri; order Stomiiformes; family Stomiidae; genus Borostomias; species Borostomias antarcticus. The sequence continues at coordinate 9,012,552 of NC_140235.1, forward strand.
ACCGACAGGAGAGGGGGAGAGCCTCTGCAGGGAGTAGCTGCGTGGCCGGTGGCTAAACACGGTACTGCAGCAGTGATGTCAGAAGCAGCCCAGGCTGCTAGGAGAGCTGCTGAGTGAGGCTGAATCTCTGCCAAGCCTCTGACTCACCGGACAGGGCAGGACAGGACGCGGTGTAGGAGTGTAGGACATGACGCCGTGCTACTGACCATTTCTACTGACCACAAAACAGTTCTGGTGATATTGTGGGACACTGCATCAGGTTGGAATGCGGGATCTTGATAAAGAGACCATCTCACACCCTGTTGCTCCCCATCCCCCGGCGACAGGCCAGGCCAACAATACACATCCACAGACACTCACAGTGGAACAAAGGATCCTCCATTCTGGCCTTGTTTCTTTAATAAAGTGAAACTGCTCCATCTCCAACATGTGATGCAAACACCACGTTAATAAGCCCGGTGAACCAAGTAGTACTGTATTTGTAATGCAACTGTACTGTGTGTTATAATTAACTGATTCTATGCTGCTACTATAGTCTACCATAGTCAAGTATGGTATCCATCGTTGGCTAAAATCATGAATCAGTTGATTAGGCACGTTGTGGAATTGTCATATCATGTTCAAACCATAACCGGGATATTTGATGATTCCAGAGTGAGCCCAGAATCTGAATCAGAATCTTTTACGATGGGAGCGGGGCCCACTAGGTTATTGACCCAAGTGACCAATGTTGAACGAGTGGCCATTCACAGTCCATTTTGACCTTAGACCTTAGATTTCATCTCATGTCTCTGTCTCTGTCTGTCTTTCTGCCTGCATACTGTAGCTTCTAAATATGGTGTTTCCTGTAGAACTATGTGAAAGGGGGATTTTTCTTTTGCAAGTGAAGAAAGGTGTTAGTTTCATATACGCATGAAGCCTGTATGTATGTCTTATGCGATGCAATTTTTTCTCTTGCAAGTGATGCACGTGTGATGAATGATTGACGTATTTAGAGCGTCTAATGAACTCTTGACTGTCTATCTACATATGATTGACGTATTTAGAGCGTCTGATGAACCTTTGACTGTCTGACTGACATCTATGATTGACGCATGCAGGTGGCTTCGATGACCTTCTGACTGTCTGACTGACATCTATGATTGATGCATGCAGAGGGTCTGATGAACTTTTGACTGTCTATCTATCTATGATTGACGCACTTGTGATGCAGATGTAAGGAAGTGTTCACCTTATAAGGAGTTCCTTCAGACCTTATTTAGAGTTATGCTTATGTGAATTGAAACTGCTTATGGTCAGCATTGACGCAATTAACTGGCCATTGACATATTATGTTTTGCCCCTGTTGCGTGGGTTTACCTTTGATGTATTGTATAAATACTGCATGATTAGCTTAGGGTGTCTGTGTCTCTCTCTTGATCTGTTGTTGCATTCGTGTAATAATAAGATTGTGAAAGAACCCATCTAAAAACTTTGTTCAGAACTGCTTTTTTTTATACTTTGATTGAACTGCGTGTCAATCCTTATTTTTACTTATTAGATTTAAGTGCCCTGTGTTGGCATATTTTGTAAACTTCCATAATTTTAAATAAAACCTTTTAAGGCAAGAAGTTTTTGGGACATCCTTCTCCATCCAGCACTGCCTCCTCTCAGCTGTAACAGCATGTTCAACAAAAGGGTGAGTGACCTAATGGTTTAGGTATTCACTGGTAGCCCTAAATGGTAAATGGACTGCACTTATATAGCATATAACATAACTCCTGGAGTATGTTTGTCTACCGGCTAAGAACAACAATCGCGTGCCTGTCTACGCCCACAGGACACACCTCGCCTCTCTGCCCCTTAAAAGTGATCAGACAGGAAAATCTCCCTCTCGTGATTTCTCTTGTAACCCTCAACTGCCAGGGTCCATGTTTCTCCAAGTAACACGTGACCCAGGATCCAAGCTTTGTGCCGGTTGATAAGATCAGCCTGTATCCACACTGGATTGCTACCTAAGATATGAGTCAACACAGGGGCTCAGGAAAGTACTCTTCAACAATCCATCTCTGGCGAGAGCAGAGGTTTTAAATGAGATATTTACTTGTGAACTCTGAAACTGAACTTTGAACTCTGCAAACATCAACTTCGCGCAGCAACGCTACTATCACTGTTCCAGCGGGAGCGCAGCCGTGCTGCCCCCTTCATCAAACCGAGCGACCACATCACGTGCCTCTTCCCTTCGTCGAGCCAGACAGCACCTACGGACATCGCGCTTCACACATCCCTGTAAGGTTGACACCCAACATTCTCTTTGATGTGTGTGTGATGCCAAAGTGTTGTTTAAGCTTAGAAGATTTAGGATAGGCTGTGATAATCTCTGACATCATTCTTTTCATTTCTTCTGTGTTTTCATATTGCCACATGTGTTTTGATCATGTCCTAGCGTCATTACATTATCTTAGGTCACTTGATTGAGTCAAGACCTCCTCCTACAGACTGAGATTGATGAATAATTAAGACTATTGATAAAGGTCATCTTGTTTCCCAGTACAAAACAGGGTGGTGCCCCATACGAGTGATTTAATGCCTTAAATCCATTTTCCTTCATATTTGTGATAACCGCGGTATAATCATAAATTATAATGGTCATAGTCATAGCTCTAACCCTAGAACACGCTACAGCGGCGTCTCATCCAATAGCTCACTGGCTAACAGCTACAATGGATTAGTTTGAAGTTATTGCCTGATAATATTCAAATAAGTAGATACCGTCCTTTTTGGAACAGAAAACTTTTCCTCTTTTTTGGAATGATTATTGATGTAGTTGTCAGAGCAGGTGACCACAGCCAGTTCACAGGTGAGCTGCGACAACACCACTGTCTAGTTTAACTCTATGAAAGTGTCATACTTGCCCAAAATGTAATATTACTTGAATGAAAGTTGAGCATACTGAAAATTATGGATTGAACTTTGATGTTCTACAATCAAAAAAAGTTGATAGTCCACTCACATTTTCGAGGGCAGATATCAGTCTGCTCAGTCCTATTTTTTGGTCTGTCACATCCGGATGGATTTTGCCCATGGATAGGGGCAACATTTCTGTAGATGACAGATTTTCAGTTGGACTCTTCTCTGTTTGAAAAAAGAAAAGTAACATAGCATCATAGAAAGAAGAAGATATGACCTGAGATGATGTGACAAACCTATACACTGCAGACATTACATCACAGTCATTTAGCTGACACTTTTATCTGAAGTGACTTACAATAATTGCATTTAACATAGGAAGTCAGTGTACTACTACTCGCCAGAACTCACAAGTGCATCTCCTTTGTGAATAAATGACTAAGAGTATAATCTAGTACTAAAGCCAAAGTGCAAGAACAGCAAACTAAAAATACAACAGGTGCTTAAAGACACTCATGAAGTGTTTATCTCTCCATGACTGACTGATAGCAGAGCAGGTGCCATATCAGTCACGGGGCGTGTATCTCTGACTATGGAAAGTCTCAATTCCTCAACAACAACCAATATATCAATCAATTAACACTTACTGTGCCACATGTTAAAGCTGTCATTAGATCATAGACTTGACATGCTATCAGATTGTGGTCATGCAGCAGATCCTCACTCCAGTCAATTGGAAAGGAGATATATATTTTACTGCTTCAACTGCTCCTCCCCTCAAACCAATAATAACCTTGTGACTCCCCCCCCACACAAACACACAAACATCTTGATCTTCTTGCAGAGGATAGATTTTACGGCAGGGAAGTCACAGTGGAGCGTCGTATTACAACATGGATGTTCCCACTGAGCCCAGGGTGGTGTGTATATATATATATATATATATATATATAGGCCTATATATATATTATACACTGAAGTTATCGATATGTACCTTTGGTAGCGCTTTATAATACAGCCCATGTCTTACCAGTGTCTTACCCGGTACTTATGGGGTACTTACCCGGTACCTACCCGGGACTTACAGGTAAGTACTTACATGTAGGTACGGGCTTACTTCTGGTGCAGAGGGGGACGTATTATGGAGTGCAGGGGAGTGTAGGTATTTGTACGTACAGGTACAAATAATACATCCCCCTCCACACCCTAAGTAACCCATACTTACCTGTAAGTACCAGGTAAGTCCCCCGTAAGTACCGGGCAAGTACCCCGTAAGACACTAGTAAGACATGGGTAAGACACTGGTAAGATAAGACATGGGTAAGACACAGCTAAGTCACTGGTAAGACAGTGTAAGACACTGGTAAGACATGGGTAAGACACTGGTAGGATAAGGGTAAGACACTGGTAAGACACGGGTAAGATAAGGGTAAGACACTGGTAAGACACGGGTAAAACGGGCTGTATTACGTTACCGTACCTTCCTTCATTTCTACTTTTCTACAATTCAGTTTTTCTCTGAGGACAGTTCCCCCCTTGAGAAATCTACTAACGTTATATAGTACCAACCTGTTATGAGGTGGAGTGTTTAGTTAACAACTTAACAAGTGCCAGCACTTAAAGATTGTTTGACAATGAAAATTCCTTTATAAATAAAAATAAAAATAATAATAATAATTATTATGAATAATAATAATACAAATAATAATACAAATAATAATACCAATAATTGTTACGGCTCCAGGTTCTGTGTCTGCCACGCATTACACGCGGTTTGGCACACCGCCCCCAGACGCCTCTCCAGCGCTCCGCATCGTCGGAGTTCCCTCTGGTCTCCGCTGGTACCAGTGGGCGTTCCCGCTTGTCGTCACAGGAGCAGCCTTCCACCTCTGCACGTGCCCGACGCAAACTCGCCCGTCGCAGCTGACAGCCATCACCCTGATTGCAGGCTAAGCAGGTCCTCCCCAGCTGACACCAATTACCAACTCCATATATACCTCCAGTTCTCCAGTCATTCTTCGTTAGATCTCCGTTTACCTCATGGTGGCAAGTACTTTGTTTGGATGCATGCGTTGTCTCTTTGCGGTTTTCTTGTTTTTTCCCCCATTACTTCTGAGTTGGTTCCTAATTTCGTTTTCCTCTGCTCCCAGCACCGGTTACTGGACTTGCCTTGCCAGCCCTTCTACGGACTGATACCATGGCTCCGCTGACCCTCCTGCACGGACGCGGATACGATTCTAGACATGGACACTGACCCCGAAGCTCATCGCCTGACCCCTGCCTCTTCCCAACCACTCTTTTGGATATTTCTTTCACTAATAAATCGCTCCCGAGAGCAGAACTTCCATCCTGCCTCCCGTCTGGTCACCAGGGTTCCATCTAACACAAACCTAACACTAATAATATGTTTATTTGTATAGCACCTTTCACAGATAGGGATCACAAAGTGCTTCACACACATAGCAACACACAGTAAAATACAGTATAAGTGACAGTGCAAGAGAATAGTAGAACACACCAAAATATAAAAGGTAAAAACACAAATAAAAGAGGGTCAAGTAAAAGCCCGTCTAACACAGCAACACACAGTAAAATACAACAAAGGAGCAGTGCAAAAAAACTGTAAAACACCAAAATAGAAAGGGTAAAATCAGAGAAAATAGGGTCAAGTAAAAGCCTGTCTGAACAAAAATGTTGAGCTGTTTTTTAAAAGCAGTAAGGGAGTCAAGTGCACGTAAAGGCGGGGGAAGAGCATTCCAGAGGGTAGGGGCTACAGACTGGAAAGAGCGATCGCCCTTGGTCTTTAAATGTGTACGAGGAATGACCAGGAGCTGAAGCTGTGCGGATCTAAGGGCACGACTAGGGGTGTAGGAAGTCAGAGATGTAGATGGGGGGTTGACCATGGAGGGCTTTAAAAGTGAGGACCAGAATTTTTAAATGAACTCGGAACTGAATAGGTAGCCAATGAAGGGAGAATAAAATTGGGGTGATGTGTGATCTCCTATTCAAGCAAGTTAATAAATGGGCAGCTGCATTCTGAATAATTTGTAAACGGCTCAAGACAGATTTGTTAAAACAGGTGAATAGGGAGTTACAATAATCAAGGCGGGATGAGATAAAAGCATGAATGATCATTTCCATTTCTGACTTAGAAACAACACACCTGAGTTTATCAATGTTTCTAAGCTGATAAAAACAAGAACGGGTTAGCTGGTTGACATGATTAATAAGAGACAAAGAGTCTACTACTACTACTACTACTACTATTACTACTACTACTAATAATAATTAAAGCCGCAAGCAGCCTCTATAGGGGCCAAGCGCAATAAACGCATCAAAGCATGCCCCTCTACAACTGTACTAAGTCTGGGAAATGTCTGCATGGCAGTTAGGCTTAAACCGAAAATGAGCTCTCTAGCGCCCCCATTTGGTTAGATTGGGCCAAAGAGGGGTCCCTTTCCGTTATGTGTCCAGACATGGCTACAAAATTTGGTGGTGTTTGGTCTATCCACTGAGACATTATACAACTTTATGTAATAAGCCCCGCCCGAGCATCACACTCTGCAAACGGAATTGCCCCATAAAGGCATATGTTTGTAACTTTTAAAAAATCGGCATTGATAGTCCTGTAGATATCGGTCCCTAGATTGCGTGTTACAAGTTGTGTTACAGGACAAGTTAGATTATAAGCGTTAAAAAAAAAGAAAGAAAAAAGGCGGAAAATGTATATAAGTCTGTAAGTCATACGGGGCATGAGATATACCTGTTCAAACTTTGCGAATTAGAACAGTTCCTATAGCGCCACCATCTGGCCAATCGATGCAATATTTCTTGGAGCCTAGTTTTACAAGGTGGGTGAGGTGTGTGACAAATTTGAAAATGACCAATCACACACAAAGTTAGCTGTCAGAATAATAATAGGGAATCCTACCAATAACAAAAGGGTCCTCGTCCTTTCAGGGCTTGGCCCCTTATAATAACAGATAAACACAGTTCATGAATAAAACCCTTCCTGAATAACAGTTCAGTACTGTCCAAAGATACTGAAATGTATACTGTAGAAAAACTGAATTGTCTAAGTAGAAATGAAGGATACATAACCATAACTGAACCTTCATCATCATTATTACCTGTTCACTTCCAGTGCTCTCAGCTCCTCTCATCACTGGAACACTTGTCAGATGTCAGGAAAGACATTAAGCTTGTTAAAGTGTCTGAGCTCATGTACAGTAGCTATATACAGTATATATTTAAGTTCAAATACACCATGTACAGTAGCTATGCACGCTTTATCCAACTTCAAATGCTACTCATGTCTTCCCTGTACCTCTGTAACAGTTGTCCCAGCAATTGTTTCTAGGTGACAGCGAGGAGGTAATCCTCTGGGGATTCAGATCTGCACGCCAAGGCAGGTCAGGTTTCAATAGAGAACACAAATTGAGACAAGGCTGTGTATTTCATTTTTAGTTAGGTGTAGGCCTACTTGCTTGCCCACTAATCTGCAACCTTATGTACAGTATGCTGCTCTCCTGGCCATTACATTTATTTGAACTGAGATACACTCTATTAATATACTGATTATAATACCTTAAAAATTAGATCAAATGAGTCAATCACATATCCACTCATAATCTTCTCTATGACCAGTAAGGGTTTTGACGATAGCATTATTCAGTAGCATGCCTATGAGCTATAAACATTTACATATTTTCCACATACTACCCTTTGGCTCCAGCAGTATACACTATAAAAGAATGGGCCTTTGCCCATGCAGTAAAACAATACCTACAGGGGTCCATTGTGATAATGGCATGTTTATGGGCTCCGTGGGTGGAGATGGACTGGGTATAAATATGTGTAAAAATAGTTTGGGTTTACTGAATTATCAGGTGAAGTTTATCAGTTCAACTCTGACAAATGCTGTTTACAGTACATAGTCTATTTCAAACAGTCTATACAGTACTTCAATGTGTTTTTCCTATCAAGTTAAAATAGACTTTACTGCTTCTTTAAAATAGTTACGGATCTGACTTGCTGACTTCCTTAACCCGGGTCCGTATCCTTTTCCCACCCCCACCCTACCCCCGACCCCTGCCTCTAACTGGACCCAGGCACACCCACACTCAGGCTCACACACACACAGACATACACGAGTCCTGGGCTCGGATCCCCTCACCCTCACCCTAACCCAGGTCCGTATCCTTTTCCTACCCCCACCCTACCCCTGACCCCTGCCTCTACCTGGACCCAGGCACACTCACGCTCACACACACACAGACATACACCAGTCCTGGGCTCGGATCCCCTCCCCCTCACCCTAACCTGGGTCCTTATCCTTTTCCTACCCCAACCCCTGCCTCTATCTGGGCCCAGGCACATTCACGCACACACAGACATACACCAGTGTTTGCCATGTCTCTCCTATGATGTTTTTAGCCTCTCTTACTCTGAAAATGTAATTTAATGTTATTTATTGCTTTATAAATGTTCTTAGCCGGTAGACAAACATACTCCAGGAGCTTGCTCGATCGCCTTGTTGAGAGGGGTCAGGGAAGAATTATTTACAGCTCACTTATCTGGCCCCTGGTTGATTACTGTTTTTTTGCTTCCCTCTGGAATATGTAGGGGTCGGACGTATGCCCACCTCCCTTGTTCTCTGTAAAGCGCATAGTGTTGCCTCTGGGTATGAAATGCGCTATACAAATAAAGCTTTGATTGATTGATTGATTGATTGAATTATTGTACCCTTATTGCAAAGTGCTAGTTGGTTTTATGTCTGTTTTATGAGCTGCTTGGCATTTTAATTTCCTTCGGGATAAATAAAGTGAATCAAATCAAATACCCACATACGATATACAGTATAAACAGTCAAGGAACCTTACCGATGGACGCAGGCAACTCTATGTATCTCATAAGGTTGCCCTGGCCCTTTACAGAGCCCCAGGGGCTCTTCCCCTTTACAGGGGACTGTTTGAGAGACGTTACTGTCACTTTTCTGGCCAGCGGGGTCAAACACGTCTTGGTCTTGCGCTTCCTAACACGGGAGGAGAGGCCTCTGGAGCTAGGCTGCTCAGAGTCATCACCAGCCACAGCTTCAGGCGGGTCCGACACGCTGTCATCAGCCGGATGCTCAGAGCTCAGGGCTCGCCCCGCCTTCATGAGCTGTAGCCCCAGACATCTGAGACAGTGTGGGATCAAAGACGGTCTCCACTGTCTCCTCCTCCTCTTCCTCCTCCTCCAGAGTCTCCTTCTCCACAGCCTGTAAGATGGAATGAGTATACTGTACAGTGGGTTTTTTAGACAGACGGACAGACAGACATTTCTAACCTGTTGCCCCAATTGCTGCACGCCAATACACTTATAGCTGCGTAACAGGTTGGTCAGGTGACGAATCTTGAGGTCCTTTTGTTGGATTATTGCATCCCTCCTATCCATCTCCCTCTGTGCGTTGGTTCGGTAGAGCTTGCAGGAGGGGTTGAGGCAGGGTCGCTGTTGGGAAGGGACATAAGGGAGGGTGGAGGGTGTTGGGACAGCACTGGTGGGTCCCTCACCTGCAGTGTCCTGTGAATCAGAAAAATAATCAAAATACTTTAGTGCCATTGTAGGCTATGCCCATCAGGAATTGGCCTTGGGCACAATGGATGGGACAGACAGTTAGCAGAAATAGATAAAACAGTACAATATATCTATAACAACAATATTAGAACAATAAAATAAACAGCAATATGCAATCATTCAAAACAGTACAACTCACAATAGCCTCTGGCTCATCCATGCAAAGCGGGTGTTCCTCCACGTCCCAGTTCGTTATTAGGGGCACAGAAGGATTGGTGGCCCTTAACTGCGCCAGACAGCCTCCTTCTTCCTGGCTGTGTCGAGCCACATCATTCGGTCCTCCAGAGTCAGTTCCCTGTGACCGATTTTGGAGGTGCCTGGTAAGGTGACTTTTTTATGAGAGCATCCTGGAATGGGGCATTCATTTTTTCGGATGTTGACATGGTTATTGGCCAAATCCAAAAGGCATCAGCATTCCTGGTCATTTTTTATAAAATGGACGTTCCTAAGGTGCCTTTTGGGAGCAAATTGGACCATGAGCCATGGTCGATTTTAACTGAAAGAGAAAAGACAGCATATATCAGCATTCACTAGTTAATTACAACTGATTATCTTTAATATCATAAAGTACATGTGATATTTGATATTTATATCATATTATCGAAATAATCAAAGTTTACCAAGCATGGTATTCTAAAATGTGTGTAAATTATTGCTGCAAGCATCTTAGAACTCAGAGGAAAAAGTCAAGACATTTTTTTCCAATGTAGACTAGCTGATGTAAAATGGAACTTTAAAGCCATCCTTGGTAGTGTAATAAACCAGCCCAATAAGGGCTCTGTCGGAGGTCAAGGACACACAGCACCACTCAGTTATAAAAATATAGCCTTTATTATAAATACAGGGCAAGTCATTAAATACAGAGTATGGGGCAGAAGACGGGGACAGGTGAATGGCTAGGCCCAGAGGGGACCCGGTAACCGCTGCACTGCAACCGGTGTTTACACACAAACCACACACTAAGGCCGACTAGGCAAATGGGGCACAGCACACTCACGGCACACAATAGAAAAGCAAGCCTACAACTCTGCCTGCACACAATAACGCGTGACCACTACAAACGGGGCGGCACATGGGTTCCCATAGGGGCAGCCTAATCGCCCACAATACCACTCCAGACTCCCCCCTAATAGCTAAAGGAAAGTGCCCCCCAGCGCCCATGGGCGGTTCGCCTCTCCTCCTCACCAGCCGCCACTGATATATTCAACAGAGATGAAGAGATGTCACAGTAGGAAGATAAAGTAGGAAGATAGCGTAGTGACTTGTTGGAAATATAATTATGAAACAGGCTATTTACAGCTATAGCCACAAGAGGGAGGTAGAGGGCTTTTTGTCTCTCTTGTGACTCTTATCCTTTTTCCTGGATTTGTGATTCCCTGCAAACCACTCCAATGCCCAAGTCACCTGGGGTTAGCGGATATAAAAGGCTATGATTGTGTCGATAATTGATCAATATCAGCATAAGGACCATTATAGTTAATGTCTGAAGTTGTTAGCCAATCAGTGAGCATAACTTTACCAGTGCCAGCCTAGGAGATATGTGGTAGGTTTACCTGTGCCTGCCTGGTATATAGGTGGTAGGTTTACCTGTGCCAGCCTGATAGGTAGAGTAGGTGGTAGGTTTACCCGTGTCAGCCTGGTAGATGGGTGCTAGGTTTACCTGTGCTAGCCTGGTAGGTAGGTACTAGGTTTACCTGTCCCCACCTGGTAGATAGGTGGTAGGTTTACCTGTGCCAGCCTGGTAGGTAGGTACTAGGTTTACCTGTGCCAGCCTGGTAGGTAGGTGGTAGGTTTACCTGTGCTAGCCTGGTAGGTAGGTGGTAGGTTTACCTGTCCTAGCCTGGTAGGTAGGTACTAGGTTTACCTGTGCCAGCCTGGTAGGTAGGTGGTAGGTTTACCTGTGCTAGCCTGGTAGGTAGGTGGTAGGTTTACCTGTCCTAGCCTGGTAGGTAGGTGGTGCCCGCTGGCCTGGCAGACTGGTCTGATGTGGTGGTTGAAGTTGGCAGCTGAGCTGTGTTCCTGCGGCGCGGCGAGTTTACATAGAAAGTCAATACAATTCGCGCGAACTGGGGGGCGGGCGGCACGAATCGCAAAACTCGGCGGCGCGACGGCCAGGATTCGCCGCGCGGCGACATTCGCAAAAGTTCAATTTTTTTAACTTTCTGCGGCGGATTCGCGCGGCGACCCATTGATCCCGCGGCGAGATTGGGCGAACTGGGCGGCGCGAATTTTCTCGCCGCGCCTGGTGTGAACACAGCAGTCTTTCAAGATAATAGTAGCCTACTACAAATATATGGTCCACAGTCATAGCGGCATTACCTGCGACATCCCGCTCCAAAGAAAATCACTATCATGTGATGTTCACATTAGTCTACTCTTCTGCTGGGTCCTAAACATCATAGAGTTCAAACCCAATCCTGCTCGGATTTAGGATTGGATATAGTCATTTCACACACGGAATCATATATACCTGTTACTAAAACATCTATAGGCCTATGGGTTGAGAACAACTATTAATTACATCATCATTACATATATTTAATTTCAGCATGTTCCTATTATCATCTAGTGTTCATCATTAATTATGAATACATTGTAATAAGTCGGTAACTACAAACTACTGAATAAACAAGCAAACGAAACCTGACGAAATTCTACCTGCTGTCCCTAACCTTCCCCCGGTGTCATTCCCAGCAGGCGCTTGTCACGGACAATATCTGTTGAAAGTGAACAAAGAAACACTGTTGTGGCTAACATGGTCTGTGAACAAAGCAGCCTGTTCAGGAAGAGTTGTCTTTATCGCAGTCTGCTCCTGTGCAACACAGGTTACAGATAGTTCCATGCATGTTCTGTGCCTTGTGTGATGCATGTTGTTGGATAGTGGTGATGCCAACGAGGAGACATATCATATTGTATCATATATCATATATATACTGTTCTCAGCGTTTGTTTTCTTTAAAAAAAAAAAAAAAAAAAAGGAAATGCGAGGAACCTGCTGTAAAGCATCTTACTGCCTTGACTCTTTTTCTTTTCAAATCTTTCGTTTTGCTGCTCCGCTTAATATGTGACGGTGCTCCATTTTACATGTACGGTTCTTTGTCAAGATCAAACAGATTGAACCAATTGACCTTGTGACCTGCAACTGTGTGATCTGTCTTGAGTTCACAAACTTTAATAGTGCCCTCTATAGACTAGTTTTATAGCCTTTTCATGGATCTATGGAAAGGTAGCCTACATCCCACCTATTAGATTAAAGAGTAGACTATAGAAAATATGTAGCCCACACAAGCTTCTCTCTTTTTTTTTAAAAGACGTGGGCCCTTATAAACTATTCAAAATATAAATAACAGATTATGAAGTGTCTGGTAAGAAATGGAAACAAACTTGAACTTTAATAAATGCAAGTACAGGTCCAAGGCAGGCTTACAGTAGTGATGCATCTTGCAGCTAAAACAGAATAAAGTACAAATGTAGGCTATTCAAGATAAGTAGGTCTAAGGAAAAAAGATTTGCAGCACTAACTGTTCAAGTCGCACTGTAACGGACGTTTGAGATCATATTTCCACGCAAACAAGCTATGAGGGTGGGACATATGTTTAGAAGAATTTGATGAACATTGACAAAGTGGACAGGTTTTAAGAACTTTAGACAGATTCGATAGAAGGATAGCGTTGATTGACGGGTGGATGTCGTGAGATTATTGGCCTAAAATCTAAGGTACCTGTTGTCGTCATTGCACGTGACCTACCGTTTTCCAGGAAGTAAGAAATTATATACTTTGATATAAGATTACAACAAAAGTAGAATTTTGTAATTTTTTTGGCATAAATCGTTGAATAGGTGAACACTATGACCAATTATGTAAACCAAAATGGGACAGAATGCTTTTTTCATTTCAGTGCAACTTTAAAATATATTAAAATGAATGGAAACTGGTTTGAATTTGTATGATGAAAATGTTAGTTATGAGTCTTGCAAAATGTAGTGACTGAGTTGTGAGTCTAGTTATGGAAATGAAAAATGACATGTTCCGAAATATTGCACTTTCTTATAGTTAGTAGTAGTTGAAGTTGACATTGAAGTGGCCCTCCTATGAGTTGACGATACCTGCAGTGGCCCCAAGTCAATTTGAGTTTGAGACCCCTGCACTAGGGAGAGGGGAGGAGAAGAGGGTTAGTGGCACATAGAGCCATAAAAGCAACACAGATATTAAAACAGGCAACCTGGAGCAAGCTCCTGGAATACATTTGAAACAGCTAAGAACATTTATAGAGCAATAAATTACATTAAATTACATTTTCAGAGCAAGAAAGGCTAAAAGCATTATGGGAGAGGTATGGCAAACACTGGTGTGTGTCTGTGTGTGCGTGAGTGTGCCTGGGCCCAGATAGAGGCAGGGGTTGGGGTAGGGTGGGGGTAGGAAAAGGATACGGACCCAGGTTAGGGTGAGGGGGAGGGGATCCGAGCCCAGGACTGGTGTATGTCTGTGTGTGTGTGAGCATGAGTGTGAGTGTGCCTGGGTCCAGGTAGAGGCAGGGGTCGGGGGTAGGGTGGGGGTGGTAAAAGGATACGGACCCTGGTTAGGGTGAGGGGAAGGGGGACTGGGCCCAGGTCCAGGCCTAAGCCAGATGTGGACTGATGTGCGTCGGTGTGTACGTGTGTTAACTAAATACTACGACATTCACAGTTGACACAGGGGTATCTATCGGACTCAGGGTGGTCTGCGGGTGACAGTGAGGCATCCACTGGACCTGGTTAGAAGGTAGGAGGGAGAAAGAGAGGCACTAGGGGAGGCAGAAAACGGTTAATAGCACGCTGAGCCATTGAAGCAACACAGATATCAGAACAGAACAAGCCTGTTTCAGGGCAACCAGCTGGAGGAAGCCCTTCCTCCAGACATTTTGGGAAGTTCTGTGGTCAGATGAAATTTTAAAAAAAGAAGCTGTTTGGCCACAATGACCTGAGATGCGTTTGGAGACGACAAGGTGAAGCCTTTAACCCCAAGAACATCATGCCTACTGTCAAGCATGGTGGTGGTAGTATTATGCTCTGGGCCTGTTTTGCTGCCAATGGAACTGGTGCTTTACTGAAAGTAAATGGAATAATGAAAAAGGAAGATTACCTCCAAATTCTTCAGGACAACCTCAAATCATCAGCCAGAAGGTTGGGTCTTGCGCACAGTTGGGTGTTACAACAGGACAATGGACCTCATTCCTGAACGCAGTTATGAAGAAGTTAAGAATTTCTTCTTAACTCCACTTACGAAGTTCCCGGGACAATTCTGGCATTCCTGAATGGTTTCTTATCTCGGATTTGTTCTTATCTAAGAACAGGATTTAAGAACGGAAATGCAGTCATAGGTAGGCCAGATTGGAGTGCGCCCGTTCGCAAGGGCTGAATTTATGAGAAATCCGAGGTGATTGCGTTCACATCAATTCTACAGACCTCCTAGGCTTGAATAATAATCATAATCATAAATACGAGGATATTTGTATCATTTCCAATTATGTTTCACATTCATGATTCTACAAGGCATCGCGGTGTCCTAAAATAAATAAAAGCTCTACACAAACACTGCAAATGGCAGTGAATTAATAAACAAGCACTAAACTCAGTCGCTATATTCAGGCTCAGCACAACAGCACTTTATATTCCATAGTCGTCAGAATGGACACATCTACATTCTGTAAATACTGTATACATGTGAATATCCATAACTAAAATATATCAAATGTTCCTACATAATATAGATATAGGGCCTATCAAGATCCATAAGTAGCCTACTCATGCATTTAACTAAACTGTGGGCTACAATTAAATCTACTCTCAGCACATCCCATTCCTTTCATGTAGGCTATAGGCTATATTTTGCATATTGTATTAAAAGTCCATATATACCGTCTTGTTTTCTTTTGTTATTTTGTATTGGTTTGTTTCACCTTGCTTAAGCTTAGTGTGCACGTTATAAGAGCCAGCGGAGAAACATCTCACTGCTCATTTTACTGGTAGGCCTATGTTGCATGTGACGAATAAAACATAGAATTTGCACGTGACCTTGAACATCAAGCATGTCAATTGGGAACGTCTCAACTTTTTCCGCGCTGTCTGGGAATTTTGTGTGCACACGACCTGTAGTAAGGAGCTGGCAGGGCGTTTATGTATGCAAATTCAGGTGTACGAGAACGCGCATTCAACTTAAGGGGAGCAGCTGAGAAAACTTTGGGGGTTTAGGAACACATTTCCACCCATTCATGAATCCGGCAGGGAACTTTCTTAGGGTTGGTCTTACGAAGTTCGTAAGAAGACATTTAAGACACTTAAGAAAATGTTCAGGAATGAGGACCAATGACTCCAGACACATCAAAAGTGGTAAAGGAATGGCTAAATCAGGCTAGAATTAAGGTTTTAGAATGGCCTTTTAGAATGGCCTTTCCAAAGTCCTGACTTAAACCCCACCGAGAACATGTGGACAGTGCTGAAGAAACAAGTCCATGTCAGAAAGCCAAAAAATTTAGCTGAACTGCACTGATTCCATCAAGGGGAGTGGTCAAAGATTCAACCAGAATCTTACCAGAAGCTTGTGGATAGCTACCTAAAGCACCTGATGTTGGGGAACCTTGATTAAAACCTTACTGGTCAATGAATCGTTGAGAAGAGAAATCTTTCTGGTGTTTATTCATCATAATAAGCATGTATCAAAAACACAATACATCAACCACGCTTTAGGCATTGGTTCAATATAGATTTCAGACATAGCTTAGTTCAACACAGTTACGTAACAGGATTAGACAATGTAACATACCGTGAACAGATGAGCAGATGTTGACAACAGGTGGAGCTAGCATGCTGACATGCTAGCTTGCTAAGCTAAGCTAAAGCCAGCGTAACATAGCCTAAGCAACAGAGCTACGAGGTTGAGCGCCCTGTTCCATTCCCGTGGGTCAACCTTTATACTGTTCAGTGGGGGGCTTAATATAGGCTGGTCACCTGACCATTCTTTAGTTATGGTGAGGAGCAGTGATGGAACATAACCTAGTTCAAGATTAGACTCTGCTAGGGAACTTATCCATATCTAATTATCTGATTACCCAATCCTACAGCTGCTGTTGACGGTTCTTTGCTGACCGCATGGTCAATTGAGACCTCTCTGACCTTTCCTGATCTGCTAACACCTTTAGTAATGATCTAAATATACATTGGTACAGAGAGTCACTGTAGCCTGATATAGCTTTTATATGACAGCGAATGAGATCACTGAAACGTGGCATTCTGTGTCAAAAACCCTTACAGAAAACTACATCAGATAACCCCCGTCTGACAGTCTAAAGACTGTCACAGTGAATTCTTCACCATCGGATGCTAGCTTAACTCAACAATGTCAATAAAACAACAATTAACATTAAACAATAACTTCAGACAATAGATGCTAACTCAAAAACACACAGTCAATTTTTAAAAGAATTGTGTTTGTTATTCAGAAAACATTAGCTTTGTCTGTAGGTTGGAGTAGGGAGCGGAGTCCTGCGTCTTTGCCCCACATTTTCAGGGGACAGTTGGCGCCAGTCTCAACTGCCTCGTCCAGAACCCCACAGCCAAGCCATCTCGCGAGAGAGAGAGTTTCTCGAACACATGTGGAGAGGAAACCCACATGTTAGTCACACAGTACTTAACCATTTTTTTTTCTTTTTCTTGAAACATAAGACAGTTAAACACTTTTAAGACTGTTAAACAAAACAAACAAAAATTCGTACATTGACAGATAAATAAACTGCTTTGTCCTGTTACAGATAACTAATGACAATATGTATATATTAGTGATTATTCATTAAGACAAGTCATCCTCACGGACATGTTTTTCTGCCTCCTCGCGATGTCCGTTGAGGTCCTTCGTTCTCCTCCTTCCCCGTCTGATCCATTGGCACACGTCCAGTCTTTTGCCACCCGTCTGATGGTCACCGTCTAATCCTCTGCCACTCGTCTGATGGCATCCATAGGAATGTCCTTTACCACCCGTCTGATCCTTAACACTCACACTCCCTGGCATAGGAGTGTCCTTTGTCCGATCAGTCCAATAGAGTGTAGAGGAGACTGGGTAGACTGGCACTCCATAGAGGCCTTTCCTTGATGGTCTTTGGCTCAAGAGTCACTTTGTTCCTTTGTTAGTGGAACTTCAGCACAATGCAGAGGTTACAGATGTCCACATTTACTTTTGGGTAGAGGGGAGACTGGAACTCAGCATAGCGTAGGAGTTAGGGTACAATTCCAACCACATTTACTCCTTTTCCTTATCAGCAAAAACATTTGCAATTTTCTTGTTCCAATTAAAAATTAAAGTTATTATACATTTCTAATAACATTGTTGTGCAGATAAATTTCGGACCAGCGCCTTGTCTGTACATTAACTTAAACTTGCTGCTTAGTTGGTATCAAAATAAAACTTATTTAAAACTTTAACTTGAGTTTAAATAAACCTTGCCAAAATCAAACCACACCTAAAGTTGTTACGCAACGATGAGGCGTGGCCAGGCAATTTCAGGCAAGTTTTGGAGCAATGAGCAAGAGAATATGTAGACAACAAGAAAGTTGACATTCCAATGTTCATTTTGCATCAGTTGAGGATTGAACTTGTAACTTCTGACACCAAGCAACATCCTCTATCTCACTGAGCTAATTAACAACAACTGACGTTTGGTTTTACAAATAGACCAAGCCGTCTGTGTTATCATAAAACACTGGTGGTATCTGCAATAGCCCATGAAATATCGTTGTTGATTAAAGTATACACTGAAACAAAGGATACAACAATAGACGTTGCATCATATAATGATGGTCTGCTCTTTAAAGTGTGGATGAGTGGCCTAAGTGATCAGCGTCTCATAATATATTCAACAAATTAAAGAGAGAGCTGTTGACTGTACTGTGTATTGTAAAACATTTTGATGCATTGTCGCTCAATCTTAATGACAATCTGGTCACTGAGTTTGTGAATGACAGTCTGAAGATCTAATGTATCCAGTTTGTTTGCTTTTCTTCATAATTTAACATTAACTTCAGCAACAGTCGCTCAGTTTGGCCAATCAATGAATTCAGTCATTGTAATCCTCGGCAGGGGCTAGGTATGTTTGCCAACAGCGATGTCTCCGATTGGTGGAGCTTGCGTTGGATTGTGGGTGATGTAGTGTTGGTTTCAGAGGACAGAATTAAACTTTTTCCAAAAATCCAATTTCTGAAATAAAATTCTGAAAGAAATCACACTACATCTATCCTTTATGACAATTTTCGCTGATGTTTTGTCCACGAGAAGTTAGACTTCAGTGGAAGAAGAATAATAATAACATAGGCAAATACAATAGGGTCCCTGCAGCTACACTGCCTGGCTCCTAAATAAACCAATCCCCCCCTTGGACACGAAATTATCAAAATAATGCAGTGGACAATTAATGACATGTTTTAACTAAATTTACCTAGATGGGACTGTAATCAATAATTTAATTCCTTAGTTGAGCACAAAGCATTGACCACTCATAGCAGAATTAATGTCCATACTCCTGGCGTTCTAGAGCTATCCTTCTTCACTGTATCTCTTATTTCATTTTTATTTTATTTTATTGTATCATTTTTTTTTTATTATTTTTTTTTTTTAAACCCCATCCCCTGGCCTTTCCTTTGTGTCCCTCCCAGAGGTCTGGCTGGGGGTAAGGTGCCATTCTCCTTTCTCCTTGCCCCGTGCGGCATCACATTCCATGTTCCACGCACCTGAACCATAGGCCTCCTTTCGGAACCCTATCGTCCAGCCGCCGGAACCCCACAGTCCAACCGCAGGGCTCACCCGTCAATCACCTCCCCCGTCTGGCGCCAGCCTCGTTGGGGTACACATTCTTTTGGGCGATGACCTCAGCATGTCTCATGGTCACACCTGGCCTTTGGGGTATGATGAGATTTCACAAACAATGAACAGTTGATAATCTCTGACGCTCTCTACTCTACCCGCTTCCTGTAGCTGTGGCCTGTCTCCATTCACTACTGCCTTGACCCCGCTCCCTCTCTGTTATGGAGAGAGAGACAACATTGGTCAACAATCACACTTGGCCTTTACACAGTGGTAAATGCAGGCTAGAAAGAGATCTAGTTTCCTGTCTGCCAGGACAATTTCCGCATGTGTGCTCAACACTTGTCTTGACATTGGTGTACTGCTCTATTTTGGTTCTGTCATGTTGCTCTATCTTCCTTTGGATTGAATTAAAAACACACAAATTAACACCACAGTATAGTACTTTGTTAGTACAGCTCTAAGATGAAAGTAAAATTAAACAATCTCAATGAAGACTGATGATAATTGATTGCGCTTAAGTCTTAATTACCATACACGGTTCATGTTGGTATCCTGACCTCCATTGCTGCGTGACTGGTCTGGTTCCAATTTTATTTCTGCTGCACACAGAGACTTTAACAACAGATTAACAAATTCCTTATTCAATAGTACAATTGTATAACAACAGTGTAATATAACAATGTGTTCAATTTATCATATAGTCATTGATTTACTCTCCACATTCCTTTCTCTCATTATTTCCTGGTGATAATAGTGAGTAAAAATCGACTGATTATGATTTGGACAGTTCAATTAAAAATTTCAAAAATATAAATTATTCTAGCAACAATTCAGCTTATAAAACTAACACTATTATTCTAAAAAACATTCTATACCTATTTCTAATATTTTACATCTATTTCCTTATTAAAAAATATAAATTATACTAAACAATGTCTTGCCCTGCTTTTTAACACTACCCTGGCTAAGAGCAAACACTAATTGGGACAATGTTTTTATTAAAAGAATGATTTTATAATTCTCTTTGCTAAATGACTTTGCAGAAGATAAAATATTACTAATTTCTTCCCCTGCAGGGCACTAGATTTCCAATGAGACTTTCGCTTGGGATAGTTAGTCTAGAATATAATTTAGCAAATAGTATTTACTCTCTCTTCCTTGCCCTCATGTACACACTAGTCTTTTCTTTGTCCCGCCTATGCCACTGAGTTTAAATAGTTCACTTAATTACTGTTTCTTGCTTTCCCTATAACTCAAATAAGTCATACCTTCCCATTAGGGATAGGTAATAGTCACTACAGTCGTCACTATAGTCACTACGCTTCCCCTATTACTTTTTAACAGTAAATTCCAGTCAGGTTAAGCTTGTTACTTGGTTAATTGGCTACTCACTCACAGCTCACCTGATCCTCTCTTCAGTGTAGTCTTGATGGTTAGTCTCCAGCTCTCGGACGTCAGGTCACGATGGACAATACAATCCCATCGTAGAACGGACCTTGGCTCCAGAGCACCTCACAAGTTAGTTCAGTCAGTTATTAGATTGTATGTCAATAGAAATATTTCTCTCCAGTGGAGATAACATTTCTTGTGTACTCATGTAGTATTCGCTTGACCCAATGGCTGGTTCACCATGGCCGCTCTGTCCATCCTGCAGGTAAAAATACACTTCACAGATGTTAACCAGCTACGTCGTATTATTAAAGGTTTGATCAGAAACCTTAAGCACGTGCCTTCCTACGAGCCTGCAAGATGGAAGACGTGGAGCGGTGGCACCCAGGCGATTAACCAATTAATCACTGGGTCAGTTATTTATCTTAAATCTGCGCGCCATTCACCACCGGTGACGGCGTTGGCCCAATCAAACCACGTTGGTAGACGCACAGGAATCGATTCTCCTTCACGACTTCGTCTCTCCTTACTCTTCACGACTTCATCTCTCCTTACTCTGGAACAATACTCTTAGGAAGTCATATTATTGTTATGTTGTACACACATTACAGCAATATTTCCCTCAGTAGTCTATTGTTCTGTAGATTCTGATCGCTTGATATTGTTACGTTACTTCATACACGTTACAGTGCCAATTCTTAAACGCTACTATATATACCTGTTGTGGCCACTGAGTGTCTTCCAGCTGTGCTGGGGGGGGGTATACTTTTTCCTTCATGGTTCATGACAACCAAGCCATCTACAAAATGTACTGCAGACCACCAGGTAAGCTGATGACCTGTCCTCCCCATTCTTTCTCAGGACAATAGGTGTCCCGAGCGTCTGGGGAGACAAGCACCATTATTGCAGACAGTACTCAGTCCTCATTAGCAAGTTCCCTATTCTTTTAAATAATATATATATATATATATATATTCAAGGTATTTCAAATTGCAGTTTCAATAGTTTAATATCATAATTTGATAACAACTAATCAGTTTTGGCTTAATTCAATATTATTCTCCAGCCTGTGGGATACTGTAGTTTTGAAAGAGAGAGGGAGAGACAGAGGGAGAGACAGAGAGAGAGAGGTGGGGGGCCGCCTGCCTGGGCCTGTGCTATTAATAGATTCTTGGTGCCTTAAGAATTGTGTGTAACTTTCCCAACCGACGCACACACACACGGCGGATTCCTGCTCCAGCCTCTCACCCTCATCTCAAGCAGTCAGAGCGACTCCCAAAAGCGTTATAATAGCACTTTACTCAGATGGCTCGGTTGTTAGTACATGAGTAAGTTTCAGCACATTAGCATAGCTGTAGCGCTTAGCATTTTAAGCATCGTTACAGTTATTTTTATGACATGCATACACATTATTGCACCATTCCTTTTTAGTCGTCACTCGCTTTTTCTGGTTTTTCCTGACACTTTTCAACTACAATCATTTTCTGGAATCTGCCATAACCACAATCTTACTGTTGTTCTCGAATTTCGTGTCCTGGTGTTTTTATCCGTAAGATTGTGGCTAAAACTGTCAATTAGGTACGGTACCGGTACATTATTTACGACCGAATGACTTCTCAATTGTTTTTCCATGAAATCAGCGCCTTTTTCTCACACATTCCATTACTCTAACCTTGGAATCGTGTATTTTCCACTTAAGCTGCCAAGGAGATACGCCTAAATTCTGCAGTGATTATTATCAGCATATCCAACGAGATATAGTCACTTATTCACTGAAACCTTTTAGAATTTTAACTTTGGCGCAGGGAACGAAACCCGCCAGCATCGCCAACTCCTAGGTCATCAATTCATTCCCTCGTTTCTATCTGGCGCCTGTTATCACATTCACTTCTGAGGAACTAAACTAAATCCACACATTTCCAAATCTATCGAATTTCTGGGAAATAGCACTGACTGGCGGTCTGATGCTCAATCATACAACTTTAAGCATCATTTTCCTGTTAGGTTCCAGTGACAATTTTTAAACATATTAATTGAAAAACTCATGCACATTCTCACACAGCTTACATCTGGCATTTTTCTCATTCAACATTCATTGACCCTTCAATTAATTAGTTCCATATATCAGGTTCTTTTGACTGAATAAGCATTCTTATACTTGACTCTTGATTTAGCTCATTAAAGCAGATGGCCTATACATTGTTATTTTGTGCGCTGTTTGCATAGGTAAAATACTTCTTCTGCGCCTCTATCAGAGTTTTCAGTTGTAATAATAGCTTATGATATTAACAATCCTTGTCGACAACGCCATTTTGATGTTGGGGAACCTTGATTAAAACCTTACTGGTCAATGAATCGTTGAGAAGAGAAATCTTTCTGGTGTTTATTCATCATAATAAGCATGTATCAAAAACACAATACATCAACCACGCTTTAGGCATTGGTTCAATATAGATTTCAGACATAGCTTAGTTCAACACAGTTACGTAACAGGATTAGACAATGTAACATACCGTGAACAGATGAGCAGATGTTGACAACAGGTGGAGCTAGCATGTTGACATGCTAGCTTGCTAAGCTAAGCTAAAGCCAGCGTAACATAGCCTAAGCAACAGAGCTATGAGGTTGAGCGCCCGGTTCCATTCCCGTGGGTCAACCTTTATACTGTTCAGTGGGGGGCTTAATATAGGCTGGTCACCTGACCATTCTTTAGTTATGGTGAGGAGCAGTGATGGAACATAACCTAGTTCAAGATTAGACTCTGCTAGGGAACTTATCCATATCTAATTATCTGATTACCCAATCCTACAGCTGCTGTTGACGGTTCTTTGCTGACCGCATGGTCAATTGAGACCTCTCTGACCTTTCCTGATCTGCTAACACCTTTAGCAATGATCTAAATATAATTTGGTACAGAGAGTCACTGTAGCCTGATATAGCTTTTATATGACAGCGAATGAGATCACTGAAACGTGGCATTCTGTGTCAAAAACCCTTACAGAAAACTACATCACACCTAATTGAGGTGAAAATGGCCAAGGGACATGTAACCAAATATTAGCATTGCTGTATGTATATTTTTGACCCAGTAGATCTGGTGACATTTTCAGTAGACCCATAATAAATTCATAAAAGAACCAAACTGACAAAGTAGTACAGTATGTGCTCCAATCCCTCCATCACAGAAAAATAACAGTTGTAGAAATTATTGGAAACTCAAGACTGCCATGATATACATGTGCTTTACAAGTGTATGTAAACTTTGAACCTCAACTGTACAATTCCCAGACTGTAGTGGTCCATAAAGTATTTCATAAAGAAGTACTCCTATCCCACACATGATTAGACTAACTTATTTTCCGCACACTAACGAGTTTAGAAAATGAAGAGGTAACCATGTGAACAGGCCTTTTATTTGTTTCATCATGCCTCTCTCGTGTTCAGATGCAGTGGACGATCAGCACAGAGAAGGCCGAGCCCATGGCCAGCCCCAAGGTCAGGAAGAAGGACATGACCACGCCGGTGGCCTCGGCCAGATCTCTGGCCACCACCTTGGGCCCGTAGATCATGGGCAGGGTGCCCAGGTACCCGTTTGAGATGCCCAGCAGGCAGATGAAGACCACAGGAAAGAGGTCGTGGTTGAAGACCACCGTGTGGACGTGGTCTCTGGGCTGGTAGTTGCAGAACATGAGCAGCGGGACCAGGACGCTGCGCAACACCACCAAGAAAGGGAGCCACCTGCTGGTGGGCCCGGGCACCTGCAGCCAGGCCGTGGCCTGCCGCCCGCAGAAGTCCGCAACATTGTAGAGGAAGAAACTGGTGAGGGGCACGAAGTAGGTGGTGGTCCAGGGGCTTCCCGAGTCCTTGTCCACCGACTGGATGCCCGAGGAAACAGCAGGGAATACCATGATGGACACGTTGAAGACATAGAAGACGCAGAGACCCAGCACCCAGGTTTTCCTCAGGATGGGCTGCAGGGGGGGCACCGAGCTTGCCGGCGCCCCGGGCCCACCCCCCTCGACCTGGGGCATGGATCCCTCGGGAAGAGCCCCCAGGCCGGGACACTTCGCTGCCAGCATGTAGTGCCTGGAAGAGATAAGGAAAAACTAGTGTGAGTATGAGCTCATTTAATACACAGGTTGTGCAGTTAAAAAGGAAAACATTCTGTTGTACAATTTCTTTGCTGATATTGATGTTGTAACGCTGCATTGAGGTGAAGGCCAATGTTCTACAAAATGGGTTTGGATAAAGCTGCTCACATCAACAGAAACAGAGTTGGGCTGTGTTGGCTTTTGATGTCTCTCTTGATGATGTTTCTTGTCCGTTAGTCTGCGTTGTGTTTATAAGTTCAATAAAGAGGTGCAGCATCACCCAACTATAACCACAATCTTAATTGTCTTTCTTATGATGAGGAATGACTGAAGAATTCACTCTAACACGGGATATGAAGCGGTGACCGATACAAGGGTTATTACAGAAGTTCAGTTCAAGTCCAATAGACACTTTCAGCCTGGTCTAAGTGCCCTCTCTGCCTGCCTGCCTGTGTGGCTGCACTCCAAATCAGCTCCAAGGCCGTAGCGTTAGGCTTAAGTCTCCTTCCTGCCTCCTCTGTGTAACAGCTAAGTTACTAGATAAAGGGCACAGAGGGCACCGTCCTACCCCCCAGAGATATCCCAAGTGAGGCCTTGTGAGATAGGGCCCCGTCATCCGTGGCACCTACATACCCATCTATCCAGACTAATTTATGTTCGACGGGTGGTCATTCTGCTGGGCTGGACTTTTGAGACCCTTTGAGAAGAGTAACTCCCTAGTTTCTGTGGAAATGCCTTTCCCTGCTGGGGCATTCAAGAGTGACCCTTCCTGCACTCAAGAGTAACCCTTACTGACCCTTCCGACAATAGGCCTCTGCAGCACACACAGGCAGCCATCTTATCTCTCTAGCTCACAATGTCTCTAGTACAAGGCAACATATATGATTGGATGTTACAGCACATTTCTCTTAAAACTTATCAGCTGTAATCACACAGAGTTTCAGTCTAGTGGAATAGTTTCGGGAAGCTGCTATTTTCAACCAACTGTGGTTTTGGTGGACGAAACTCACCAAGTCACTACAGTCACACTTCCCCGTTTTGTCTTCTACCCTCTACCCCCACTAATCTCCCTCTGGCTGAGATTGAGTAATAGAGGAGGAATGCATACGATCATGTCATGTGCGTTTGTGTGTGTGATGGATGTGTGAGAGTATGTGTGTGTGTGTGGGTGTGTGTGTGTGCGTGCATGTGTGTGTGTGTGTGTGTATGCGTGTGAGTATGTGTGAGTGTCTGTGTGTGATACTGACCGTGAGTAATCCAGCTTGGGTAATATAAGGTAGAACATGATGCAGAGGAGAATGAAGAAGTCAGCTGTCAGGAAGAAGGCTAGGGCGCTGTCTGTCACATCCTTGGCAGCTGCCAGGTCCACCACGGATGCCACGGCGCTCAGGGTGCCCCCCATAGCCTGGCCTGGCACAGAAGGACGGTAATGGGGAGGGTTTGCTACATTGATCTCTAGGGTTGGGCTATGACATGGTTTACATACAACAGATTAGACGGTTATAAGCAGGTATAGAGTGAAATTCGTTGTCAGTTTGGGAAGTTGTATGGTTCCGAGATGTCCGTTTCAAGATTTTGTCACGTCAAATCTCATGGAAATACAGCTGATGTATGTGAACCCGGTTTTACAGGTGAGGTACTACTGTGCAAATACAAAAACCCTCAAAGGGAACTCAACTTTTTCCATTGATCAATGTAAACAAAAGAAACACCATCTGTGTGGTACCTGAAATGAGCGCCTGAGATATTCTCATGGGGTAGTGTCCGCTGATGCCAAACACACTGCCAGAGAACAGGTTGGAGGCTCCGCTGACCACAGCCACGCTGGCCAGAGTCCCGGCAAAGAACTGGCCGGTGTACCCAGACACGTCGATCTTCACCATCACAGTGGTCACGATGAACACCACCAGGATGATGACCAGAGAGGACAGGATCCGCACGTCGGGGGACAACCTGGTAAAACACAGTCGCGCGCGCGCACACACACTTTAGTAACGTAGCTGTGAACGCTGTGCTATAAAGTACTTAATTTGCACCTTTGCCAAGAGGCAGTCATTTATCTTCTATTGTCTTTTTAGTCAACTGCCATCTAATCTGGGTCATAAAATGAGTCATGGAGCTGCAGTAATGGGATGGCTGGGACTGGCCCATGAAAAAAGCTCAAAAGGTGAAGTAGGGTTGTTGAAATGTGTTGTTTCTGATACTCAATTCATTCAGGATTGATTGCTTGGCTCCCTGTAGCAGCTCACATCCAGTTTAAAACACTGGTACTAGCCTACAGGGCAATGAAGGGAACAGCTCCCACCTACTTCCAAGCCATGGCCAAACCCCACACCGCCTCCCGACTACTACGCTCTGCTACCGTGACTGGTTGCCCCATCACTCCAAGGCCCCTGTGGTCGATCGACACGGTCACATTTTTTTTCTGTCCTGGTCCCGCAGTGGTGAAATGAACTGCCCACTGACATCAGGACAGCAGAGTTGCTGCCCATCTTTTGCCGCAGGCTCAAAACTCACCTCTTCACAAAGTACTACCACAATCCTCCATCTTAAGCACCTACTGTATGTTTGCTATTCTTGCACTTTGCCTTCAGCACTAGATTATGCTTTTAGTCACTTGTTTTAGAAAAGAGATGCACTTGTGAGTTCTGGCAAGTAGTAGTACACTGACGTTTTCTTGTTAAATGCAATTATAAGTTGCTTTGGATAAAAGCTTCAGCTAAATGACTAATGTAAATTTAATGTAATTAATTTGATTAAGCCTTGGCAACTGGTCACCACGTGCTGAACAGAATGTTATTCATATTTGGACAGATGTTATCCATGTGTAACGGGATACTGTCTCTAGACATGATCTGTGACAAGCTCTGATGTTCCAAGGGGATATACAAACATTCCCTGAGGAGTCTCCCTCCAAGCTCCTAGCAGGTGACATGGAGAGGATCAAATCAAATCAAACTATTTGTAAAGCGCATTTCATACACAGAGGCAACATAATGCACATTGCATACACAGAGGCAACACAAGGATCTGTGTCGGAACCACGCAGGCTGACTACGGGGGTTCCACCATGTTCAGTTCTGGGTCCTATTATTTTTTCCCTACACAACATATTTGCTCACATGGTTTTTCCTACCATTGTTATGCTGATGACACCGAGCTGGTCTGCTCGCTGCACACAAGCAGAGGCACCCGTTCGGCTGGAGGCACACGTTCCCATGGAGGCACGCGTTCGGTGTAATTAATAGACCTTTCCTGTTCAGGCGGCAGGTTCCACCCCCCTTAGTTACTGTTGCTATGCCCCACAAGCTAAGTTTATAAAATGTCTCCTGAACAGCACATACCTGATGATTCTCTCAAGGATTCCTGACAATATGTAATAAGTATGTTATTTGTCAAATGCCACTACTTTGTTTAAGAGTTCTACCTTAAGGCCTGAAATATTTTACACAAGGATCCATGAGATTTAGATTTCAGACGATGCAGGTGACAACGTAGTTTAACATGTTTTTGAAAGATTTCTCAAGGTGCCCATCCACATCCATTGTATGACCAAAACGGTGGTAGAGCAATTATCAGACTTTCTCAAAAGTGATAGTTTTGTCAACGTTTTGATCTGAACCATTGTATATGATTAAGTAACCTTAAAACAGGGCTAAACATGCATTTTCCCTTTACTACTCCTTTAAATGCTACATGTAGGTGCGGATGCCTCACAAACTCGAGATTGAAACTCATCAGGATAAAATTGTGGAGGCTTACTGCACATGTAAAGCAGGGTGAGTAAGTCAGTGGCATCCATTCAATAAAGCTGTGAGAATTAACTGTTAACTACGGCTAATTATCTACTGTACATCAAGCACCTAACGTTATTAGCTTTGTAGCTTTTTGTGTCAGCGCTGCGGTTAACTGATGTGTGGCGGGAGGTGTGGAGTATCGTACAGTACTGCTTGTTTTCTTATAACATTATGGTACAGCAGCCTGTAGGCTGTTTTTCTGTTTTAAGAGACTTTTTCTTCAAACTAATGTTTTATCTATGAACACAACTCGGGACAAGCTTTGTCCCGAAAACCAACTGTCATTCTTTGCTCACAGTGGTGAAACTCACCTCTTCGACAAGTAGTACAGTACAGTACCACCTTGACCCTTCCTCTTAGCACGTACTGTATTTGAATTTATCTGTTTTTGCACATTTAGTTTAACACTAGTTATGCTCTTAGATGCTTGTTTAGAAAGGAGATGCACTTATGACTTCTGGCGACTAGTAGTTCTCTACCTATGTTAAATGCACTTATTGTTACGCTTTGGCTAAGTGTCTGCTAAATGACTAATGTAATTTAATGTAAGCCCAGAACAGACACACTGATTGATGAAGAGATGACAGCTGACATCAAAGAGCATGGAGGCCAATGTCTAGAGTTGACTGGATCCAATTCCTCTCATGTTGTGTTCTAAGGTTCTGATGTCTGTGGAAAACACATCCTACAGAGAGGTGTGTGTTTAATGAGGCTACATAGCTTTGTTTTCCTCCAATGGCATATTTAGCTAGAGGCTGTTGATAAACTACTGATGCTGAATAGGGCACTTAACAAGCATACTGTGTTATTAGCAGTAACTGACCATTAGTACACCCTGAACATCATTATTATTGATCATGTACATGATCAAACTTTAACATTAAACAATTAAACGACTTCATAGTCTGGCTAAGGTCTGATATATTGAGTCAGTGGGAAGTGTGGGTTAATGAGTGTGTGTGCATTTGTGTGTGTGTATGTGTGTGTGTATGTATGTGTGTGTGTGTGTGTGTGTGTGTGTGTAGTGAAGAAGGGAAAACACACCTGTTGACCAGCAGGTAGTTGAGGATGAGACACAGAACAGAGGGCACCGTGGAGGCGATGGCCAGGTAACTCTCAAAGTAATCCTGAGAGGAAGACAAGAGGAAGGAAATACCATAAATGGGCAATCACAGAAGTGAGAGAATAGCAGTGTGTAGGGATAGCAGTCACACTCTGTGATTAGTAATGGTTGGTCTATTAGTTCAGATGGACCATTCAGAATGAGCATAATAACTAGACAATCAACACAGACCATGAAGGCCAACAGACCTGGACTCTTGGACTCCTTTGGACCAGGAGACCTGGACTCCTATGGTCCATAGGAGTCCACTAAACATGTACACACTCAATATTTTAGACTGGTAACATTTTACGCAAATATCGACATTGCAGTTGCCCAGATCAAATATAGATTTGCTGGAATGAGTGAAGTTGCATGGCAATTTGTTTTCTGCTTCCCCATGAACTTTTGCACACAACAGACATGGGTCTGTCAGGGTCTGAATGTTCTTTAGCAGCCCAGAATAAAGACCGTTTGTCAGATGAGTATCCTTTCCAGATCCTGTCCCTTTGACATGCTTTAAAGCCTTCTATAAAGGAAACTGAGCATGGCACAATCAATCACCTTGCCCAAACCCCGCTCATTCACTATTAATAAAGACATATTTTGTATGGATTCATACCTCTGATCCAATTCAGATCCAATTTACGATTCTTCGTATCGTGATGAAGCCATAGCCTAGGCTACTGTGGTCAGATAAACTACTGTAGCACACATTTTATGATTCATGCTGTATCCGGTACAAGGTTAGGTCGGCGTCTGAGATAACCAGACCCCATTCATTTGAATATAAGGATTGGCAATGTGGCATTGCATTATGAAATGTGACATTATGAAATAAAAGTGCCCTGACATAAATAAATGCAGCATTATGAAAAAAATCATTTTGAAATAAATACCTATTTATTTATTGACTCATTTATATACATTTACATTTATTTAAAGATGTATACATTACCTCATTTATTTATTTCTGGATTTATTTCATAGCCATATTTATTAATTTCATGCCATATTATTTATGTCTATATTTATTTAATTTTGGCACATTTGGTATTCCATATAAAAGCTTTAAAAATAAACAAATACCAGTTATAGTTGCACCTTTCAACAAGAGAAGGCTTACCTACCTTATCATACAGGACACAATGCTGAGTATCATATCTGTCACCAGTAATAAATCTGAGGTAAACATTTATACCACCCACTGACTAATCGACTATGAAAAATGTGAGTTGTGCACATCCCTACCCCTTGCCCCTAAGAACAGAGTGTGGGACACCCCTTCAAGACTGATACGTCATCAGTAGGTCCTCTAGTCTAATCTGCCGGTCTACACGGAGCAGTAACAAGTGCAGCAACTTAGTTGATGGACTAGTTAAATTTCAAAATGCAGGAGTGTCATGCACAAATCAGCCTTAAAACAATGTTGTTAGCCAAGTCATCAATATGCCATAGCGATTTTTCGTTAGGCTATGCTTGTTATAAAGAAAAGGTCTATAATTGAAACAACATTAAGCAAAAATAATATGATGGTTATCATCGTTTTTGAATCTTTATTAACGAAGAAAATATTAGGCAACATTTATACTTTTCTTTTGCTCTGAGACCTAGGCTGGCTAGCTCCGAGAACATCTGAGCAAATTTTCAAATCATCTCCATCTTGATAAATTGATCACAGATCTGAAGTTAAAGTACATTACCGCCTAAAAAAATCTTTAAAAAATATTCTGTTACAACAGCAGTAGTCTTTCAGAAATGTGTGGCGTTCTTTTGTTGCTTGCTCATAGCCCTTGGTTTGAAGTGTGGGTCTGAAAAATATCAGGTTTCAAGGGCTATGTAGCCCTCGCCCTAACCTCTACACTTGACACCAGAGGGTACGACCCCACCCCTAAACGTGAATGCACAAAATGAAATCTTAGGGGCAAGTGGTAAGAATTGGGATTCAGCCTTGGTCCACTGGGCGTATACCATCAGTATCGACATCCAGAAGAGGGGGCACTGTATAATTTATATCAAATAAATGCTCTGCCTCAGTGAAGTGCCTATTAAAGACAAGGCAGATTTCATTCTGATCAGAGATCAGTCATTTTTCAATCGAACTTTTATACATGTGGGCAGAGAATTCAAGGTTGTTTTTGTTCACAGTAAATTCACTGTACCCCAGAACTTAAATGGGTTTGAATAAGGGCTAGTAACCAAGTCCAAATAGTAATCAGATTTAGCTTTTCTCACAGCTGCAGTGCATCCATTTCTGAGTCGTCTAAAGGAAAGCCAATGTTGAGTGTGAGCTGAGCGCCTGGCACAAGACCATTATCATTGAATAAAGTTGACAGCTCCTGAGAAAACCAAGGTGCTACTCTATTTTTGATTTGAATCCTATTAAAACAGCCCAACGTAGGCACATTTTTGCAATTTGGCGCCCCCTACAGGTTCAATTTGCACACTGTCATAAAATGGTAAATACTATGCGCGTTCAGTACTGCTGCACACCTGCATTTGTTTACAAGGTGAAACCGGTCTCCAAACACTCACGAGACAACAGAGAACCGTTGATAGCTGGAATAAAAGGGCCTAGTTAGTATAGCTATTCCCAGATATAATGTATGGGATAGCCACAACTAATGTCGGTGTACCGACAGCCTCGTTAGCCCAACTTGCAACAGAACATTTTTTCATTTGCTGCTTTTGATCACAAATCATAGTCTCTCAAAATACTGAAGTTGCATGACGTGGCTTTTATCTTTAGGTCTGCCAGGTAGCTATCGAATGACTCCGCTGCATACAGGAGCGAAATACGTACCGCTCAAAAGTTTTTTTTTTTTTTCCCAACAGGCCGTGATCATCAAACCTCCTAAGGACAACATCAAGTTTGTTTTCCGCATCTGTCCCGAACGTGAAACCGTTGCTTGAACGCCCTCCAGTTAGCATCTACGGGGGTCAGCTCTATGTTCCCACAGCCCAATGGTCCCACAGCCCATTGGTCCCACATTACTAAGACTTTTATTTTTCAAAATTAGACCCAATGGTCCCACAGCCCATTCGTCCCACCTTACTAAGACTTTATTTATTTATTTATTTATTTATTTATTTTAATTAGGCCCAATGGTCCCACAGCCCATTGGTCCCACATTACTAAGACTTACTAAGGCTGGGACCATTGGGCTGTGGGACCATAGAGCTGTGGGACCATTGGGCTGTGGGACCATTGGGCTGTGGGACCATTGGGCTGTGGGACCATTGGGCTGTGGGACCATAGAGCTGTGGGACCATTGGGCTGTGGGAACATAGACACGCTCCCGCATCTACGTTCCCTGTTAGCTTCAACGGACCCAGTGGCTTCATAACATCCATATTTTTTTTATTTAGCCTTTATTTAACCAGGTCCAATCCTGTTGAAATACAAAGACCTCTTTTTCAAGGGAAGCCTGGCCAATACAGCAGCTTAAAAACATAAAGTTGCACAATTAAAACAGACAACACAAAATCACACAATAATAAAACACACAAACTACATGCTAGTCAATAAAGTTAAATAACAGGACTGTCATTAAAACAAGAGCAAGAGTGATACGAAGCAGCTGCCACGTCGCTCTCAGGATTTTTGAATGTTCCAGGAGAAATGAGTTCAGAGTGCTCTGGAGTGAGTTCCAAGCGGCAGGTGCAGCATGCATAAAAGAGTGCTTGCCGAATTCAGTGAGAACTTTAGGAACATTAAGTTCCTAATAAGTGCTCCGGGTTCTGGAAATATAACCGCATAAAATGAGGACGAAAACCTAAAATGGCTTTGTAAATAAAAGTGTGCCAATGTAAAAGACGGCGTGCAGCCAGCGAGGGCCACTCAACTCTAGCGTATAGGGTACAGTGGTGGGTGAGGGCTCTACAGCATGTGACAAATCTCAGGACACTGTGATATACAGAGTCCAGGGATTGCAGACAATTCATATATAGAATATCGCCATAATCAAGCACTGGGAGAAAGGTGGCAGCAACCAACTTTTTCCAAGCAGCACGTGAAAAACAAGTCCTATGGCGATAAAAGAAACCCAGTCTCAGCTTTAATTTTTTCACCGGGTTTTCTATATGAGATCTAAAGGAAAGCCCATCATCAATTAAAATTCCAAGGTACTTATAGCAAGGCACTAATTCGATCACATTCCCTTGTTAAGAGAACACTCTGGGAGGGGGCTCAGGTATCTTCCTACCATTTGAAAAAATAATTAATTTAGTTTTAGAAACGTTTAAAACAAGTTTTAAATCAATGAGCTGACGTTCCACAAGGTGAAAAGCAGTCTGTAAGTAGCCAAGGGCCTCGACAAGGGTGGAACCACTCAGTATATGACAGCATCATCAGTGTAGAACTGAAATTTAGCATCAGGGACAAGTGCATCCACATAGATACTGAACAAAAGTGGACCCAAACTGAGCCCTGGGGCACACCAAAAGAAACATTTCAAATTGAGGATGAGTTGCCCTCAAAGTAGGTACATTGCATTCTGTCGGAAAGATAATTTGTAACCCAGTCAACTGCCTGCTTGGACAAACTAATAACCAACAGTCGTTGTCTCAAGATGGCGTGGCCCACTGTGTCAAAGGCCTTGGAGAGGTCAACAAAGAGGGCTGTGCAGATTTTTTTGTTATCCAGTGATTCTATTATATCATTTGTGACTTTGAAGGAGGTTGTGATGGTGCCATGTTGTTTTCTGAAGCCGGATTGATATGAAGAGAGGATATTGTTAGTATGGAGAAAGTCCTTCAACTGCTACATTTGCTAACCTTTCAAGGACCTTTGACAAAATCAATAAGGGTGGAGATTACCACTAACTTCCTTAAGGTAACTTGAAGCACCACTCTGCCAGTCAAGATTAAAGTCGCCCATCACAATCATCTCAGAATAAAAATACAGAGAGTCATTCTACAATTTTATCAATATCAACAGAAGGGAGTCAGTAAACACCAATCACAAATACTGAGTTACTAGGCCCCAGATCAACCCCCAAAACATACAAACATATTTTGGAACAGTGATAGCATATACAGAACAGAAAGACAAGTTTTTGCATA
This sequence comes from Borostomias antarcticus, assembly GCF_949987555.1. NCBI lineage: Eukaryota > Metazoa > Chordata > Actinopteri > Stomiiformes > Stomiidae > Borostomias > Borostomias antarcticus. Next base: position 9,047,331 of record NC_140235.1, read on the forward strand.
AATAGCCACTCCACCTCCCCTACCGACTCTATCTATACAGTAAATTATATTGCTGCAGGGCTACAGAGGAGTCACTATCAGATGTCTTTAGCCAGGACTCGTAGCAAAATATCTAGATCAGCCTGTGAAACCAGAATTTTCAGATGGTCTAATTTTTGTTGCTGAAGGAGACTTATGTTCATATGAATCAGTCCAGGGCCCTTCCTTTCCCTAAAGGCGCAGAGGAGAGATGAGAGATGTCTCTTCTGATCATTTTTAGCGAAAATGCTTCTTAGACAAATATCCTAATTTTATTGGTAGTCAGAAACGGGGTTGGAAAGCAAAAAAAGGTGCAAGATAACGTTTATATACCGTAAATAAATAGAAAATCAATTTCGAATACTGTTAGTTTTGACCGGGCTCAGCCATCTTACTTCTTTGTGACGCATCAACGCACGTTTTGCAAGTTGACGTATTTACGTAGTCGATGACGTTGACGCGTCGCCCCAGCCCTAACACACAGATACAGACACACACACACACACAATACGCCCATACTCACGCTAAGATCGGAGCGGGGCTCTTCATGTCCTGCAAGGTCAGAGGCGTTGCTCAGCTTGTAAAGCCAGTACTGCTTGGCCGTGATGAAGAAGTTCCACGGCAGCAGGGAGCTGATTCCCATCAGGAAGAAGATGGCGTACACCAGGCAGTAGGAGTCCTCCGGGCTGCGGCGGGCAGCCAGTGACCCTGACGGATGTTTAGGCAGAAGGGGGGCCCTGTCCACGTCGGTGGCCTGGCCTTCGGACTCCTCTGACATGTTGGAGTGGACGGCAGCAGTGGACACGTAGGAGGAGTTGACACTGGCCTGCAGGGGCTCTTTCTCATCCATCATCTGACAACACAGACAGGGAGAGGACAGAGATGCTGAGGGGCAGACAGGGAGGACAACACAGGCAGGGAAGACAACAGAGGGACAGACAGGGAGGACAATAGACAGGGAGACAAACGGGGTGGACAGGAAGAGGACAACACAGAGGGAAAGACAGGGAGGACAACACGGACAGGGAGGACAGACAGAAAGGACAACACGGATGGAGGGACAGACAGGGAGACAAATGGGAGGGAGAGAGTGGTAGGGTAGAAGGGGGAGAGACGGCCAAAGGGAGGGAGAAACAGGAAAACACCAGGACTGTGAGGAATACAGTAGGCTGACAGGGTGAAAAGCAACAAAAAAAAGACTTGGGGTTAAAAACATCTTTCGACATGAGGCCTATGTGACCACTTTGAGCACCTTTTCTATACAATAGACAACAACTCCAGACTACTTGTACCAACGCCTGATAACATTTCAACAAATGAACACCTTGCCTATATGATAGACAATAACAATTGACTCTTGCCTATACAATAGAAAACATCTGACTGTACAACTGTATACTTGTTATTAATTACACTGCCTATATCACGGACACAGTCAGTCATCAATGATTGGATGGGATAAGTAGTTGAGGATCAAATTGATAGACTGCTAGACTATGGATAGTAAATTACTGATAAGTTACTGTAAGGACAAGCGTTGACAAGAATTCCAATATGTATAGAATGCACCGCACTCCTCACGGGACACACACCTTATACAGTACACACTCACATACACATTACACTCTGCACACTGACTGTATACACTGACTGCATTACTTTTTGTATTGTTCATTTTCTTAGCTTATCTTACCTTACCTTTTTGGCACTAGCATTTTGTACTCTTTGCACTGTCCTGTTTTTGCACTGTCCTGTCTTGTCCCTGCACCCTGTCCAATGTTGTCCAATTTTGTCTCCATGTTATGCACCGCGATCGAAAGCAAATTCTTAGTACGTTGAAAAACTGCATGGCAATAAAACAAATTCTGATTCTGTACTTGTTATACATAGAATAGAAAGTGTATTATTGCTATGTTTTCTAAAGAAGAAAACGCAGCTAGCATCATCAACATACACACACGTACTTACTGTACCAGGAGGTGTGCTTCTCTGGGCCTCTACCTCTGACTGAGAGTCATGCTGCTACTGGGGGTTAGGAGGACATCTCCTGGGTGATCTGGTGAGCGACGGGGGGTCATACCAAGCTGCACATGCCCAGACAGGAGAGAGAAAGAGAGAAGTCACACAGACATACAGCACACACTCAAGAAACAGGAGTGAAAAGTCACAGACGAAGCAGATGGAATGGAGAGAGAGAGAGAGCGAGAGAGGAGGTGAGAGAAGGTCGTTTGACTTGCTAATTCATCAAGTTGAGAGTGTGTGTGAGATACAAACGTGTTGGACCACACTCTTTACCATGGAACCTACAGTAAGCAAGTTTCTCGCTCATATGACCATGTGACAGGTGACCTCTTTGAGCATCATACGATGGAGGCTAAGATCAAACGCACATTGCCACCTCCAAGACACTAGACATATCTCGACAAGGGCATCTTTTACACAGAGTGAAAGAGAGCAATGTCACAGTGAGAGCTGAATAAGTCATTGTGTGGTAAACAAATCAACAATGGCTCCCTGTGTTTCAGATGTGCTGGAATGTGAACTCCTGGTCTCCTACTCTCCACCTTAGCTGCATCATTAAGTCCGGGGGCCTCTTTACACCACAACTGTAAAAGTGCTGTGGGTGTGTCTTTAATTAATGGTGTCTGACTCAATGCCACAATTTGTAATCTCCCCTTGGATGGGTCTGTGAAACAGGGTGTCATAGCAGCATGAGACATTCCTTTGCAGGCTGTGGGCTAGGGTGTCCCCGGGTGATACCACTGACTCACTCCTCCATTATATAAGATCACAGCATGCCAGTCACACAGATAATCTACTCTAATGTAGCTCAGCACATGCGTTGGCTGACCAGCTATTCATCAAAACATGGTCCGTCTCAATCTATATAAAGACATGGGGCTTTCAATTGGTTTTGAAGTAGACAAGCTGCAAATTAATGGACACTATGTGTGCAGTCCAGTCGAAGATTGATCTGTGAAGGTCCACTAAGTGTGACACTGTTACGGTAGCAGATCAGAGATGTCACAAGACTGGTCCCTGGCCTGATATAGACTTGTATTGTTGCTCAACATTAGTTTTGGTACCTCTTCTGGGCAAGCCAAAGACGGCACACTCAGACGCTTAAAGAGCTGATCTTGCATTCGAAAGCATCATGTGTTGGTGGAGGTGGCGGTGAAGCTTCAAAGCACCACCACCACCACCACCACAGAAGAAGACTACCTCGAAAAAATAATTTCACTAGGACAGAACGCGTCTAAATAAGTTATTGGTAGCGCCGAGGCTTCAAAACCCAGCATTTGTTTAAATAGACCCTTTTGCTTATGCAAGTGAAGTTTCGTGTTTATCTGACACTTGTAAATATGAGCGCCTCTCCTAAATATGCATTTACAAACACCGATTTATTTTGACGGCGAAGTGAATGGAGCAGAAAAGGACTGTTGTCTGGCAAGAGCGAGCGTAATGCGACAACAGGACTGAGAAGGGCTACCCGCACAGGTATGCATCAGTGCCTGTTTAGACAGAATATTGTTAAATTTCACATATTTGTTACAAAACGCTCTAGGCTATTGTGTACAACTTCGAAGGCTTTCCAGGTAACCTATCAAGCAGCCGTGCATTTACAATCACCGCGACACATAGGCTACATTGTTACAATGTTTCTCTTCATGTTCAACTGGCAGCTGCATCTCAGACGCGGTTAGCTATGGCGTTTGTGTTTTCAGTCCCCTGTATCAAAAATTGTTCTGCGTGTAATGAGGATGTTTGAAGTCTATAAAGAAAGATCTACTCACCTATTCAGCGCTTGTTTTACAAAACTATTGATAAATACAAAGGCACGTAGTGTCACTAATATCAGTGACTTGTCGACGTCTCCAACTGATCTACAGAGGATTCTCCTAGTTAAATTCATTAATCGCTCCTCCCACTCACTCATCTCTCTTGCTGACCTGACAGACCAGAGTAGCACATCCCAGAGTACTCGAAAATATAACGACTTGGCGTCACCAGACCAATGTGAGTTGAGGATGTATAATTTATAAAATAGGTGCACATTTATTGCAGCTTACAATGGACGGGACCCGTGCTGAAACAAGGGCATTTATCCATTGGAGATTATTAAAGCATTTTATATCTAGTCCTGTCTATAAAAAACAAAAAACAGCATTATAAAGACTAAACTTCCTCTCCCTCGCTGACAGGGTTGGAGAGTTAAAGGGGACTTAAGAGTTTCTCACTTTTTTCAGTGCTTCTATCAGTGCTGCTTTCATTTGAGTCTGTTATGGGCTAACACACAAACTTTGAAATAAGACAACCCAGTCATTTTGCTGCCAAATTGTGAAAACATGTGAGCTGTTCAGATTTTCCTGGGCTTCTGACATCAGAAGCTTCAATCTGATTAAAAATAATAATAATAATGGGAAAAAAAGCCTGCTGCATGTTTGACCTTCTGGAGTCACGGACAGTGATGGGGGGGGGGGGGGTTGTAGAGGGTTATACTGAAACAGAGGGTTATAGAGGCACGCTAGAATGTTTCATCTGAGTGGTAGCAAAAATATATGAAAGACATGTTTTGGGGACCTCAGAGACCTCAGTTAACTTGTTAAAAAAGGAGCATATAGGGGACATAAAATGTGTCTCTCAAGGCTTCTATATCTAGCTATAATTTGTCAGATCAGTGAGAGAGAGAAAATTGCATCAGGAGCCGAATTTGGTCCACATTTGCAGGTGTTTGTTCTGTTGATATATGTTCTACCTATTGAGGTGTGCTACCTAGCGGTTCTGCCCATGCGTGTTTATAACTCTAGACCTATGTGTAATGTATAGAGTATATATCAGATTGAGATCAGTTTATTGCCATGTATGGTTTACACATACAAGGAATTAATTTAGGTCGATGGTGCATACACTGATGGAGGATGGTTGGATGGGTCTTTCTGGCCCGTTTCAGGGCCCTGGAAGAGTGCAGGTCCTGGAGGGATTGCAATTTACAACTGATCACTCTCTCAGCGGAGTGGATGATGCGCTGCAGTCTGCCCTTGTCTTTGGCTGTGGCGGCAGGGTAACCTACCAGGTGGTGATGGAGGAGGTGAGGATGGATTGATGATGGAAGTGTAGAAGAGTACCATCATTGTCTCTGGCAGGTTGAATTTCTTCAGCTGTTCATCTCTAACAGTACCATGACATCGTTATTTATGTTTTTTTTTGTTTTTTTTTATTAAACAGGAGTAGTCTACTGAAGAATAAGTGGAACATATTAACATCTTTATGTAGGCTAAGATTTCAGGGGTAGTTCAATAGATCCCTCTATCAAGTAATGATCCTACTACAGAATAATGTACACCACTCCATGTCATACAAGCATACAAGAATGGGGAAGCATAATGATAAGTAGCATTTTTCGACAAGGCAGCATAAATTGGCAGAACACCGACAGAGTTGTCATTTCGTGGTCTAAAGAAATGGTGCTAGATTATTTTGGGCCTATTAAATAAATAAACCTTACTGTGAATTGTATGAATAGTCTTTCTATTGACATGACAGTTTATTTGATCAATTGACCTGTGCCCCAGTAGTAATAGCTAATGTATTTCTAGACAGGCGAGCATGTGATTAGAAGGGGTCCTGTGTTGCATGAGATGGGATTGGATTTCGTTGCAGTCTCCTTCAGTTCGTCCTCCAACCGGTGAAGCCGACGACTGTGGTGCGGTGCCGGAAACTCCTGAATAAAAGTCACTTTATTTAACCGCAAGCCTCATCTCTTACCGGTAAGCAAAGCAATAATATCCCTGTCTGCAGCCGTTGGCCCACTGACACAGGAACGTTAGCTAACGTTAGTCGCAATACATGATGACCATGCTTTCTGGAACAAGCTAAGCTAACAAACTGGGAAGCTAAGCTAACAAACTGGGAAGCTAAGCTAACAAACTGGGAAGCTAAGCTAGCTAGTTAGTGGTGCAAACCTAGCTAAGCTAACAAGCCAGGAAGCTAGCTAGTGCTAGGTTAGCTAGTGGTGCAACCCTACCCAGTGCAGCCATGGCCTAGGAAGGGCAAGTGTGTCAATGGCACATGTCATGTGGAATAGTTTGGACAGGTCACTACCATATTTAAAACGAGACCCGATTCAGCACGGACATAACTTTGCTAGCATAGCTGAGGACAGTGACGTTAGCTAGCCGTTAATGTTATTTTGTTTCGGCGTAACTGTAAGCTATGGCTAGCTATCTGGGGACTAGTGCTATAGCTTGTGCTACCTCGTGATGGTGGTCAAGTCAAACTTGGACAGTTGCGGTCGTTATCTAACGTTAGTTAGCGGAAGTCAGACATGGCTAATACTAGGAAAACAGCGAACTAGCTAGTATTGCTGGTTATAACTGGATAGCTGACGTTAATTGGCACTAGGAAACACATCGCGCTTGCTAGCTGACAATTGGCTGGCCAACGACGTTACATGACGTTATGTCAAAATGGATTCCTTTCACTACGTTAGCTAACTAGTTTACCTTCCCTACTTTAAAGTCGCACTGAAATTAAAAAAGCATTCTGACCCATTTTGGTTCACATAATTGGTCAGTGTTCACCTATTCAACAATGTATGCCCAAAAATTTACAAAATTCTACTTTTGTTGTAATCTTATATCAAAGTATATAATTTCTTACTTCCTGGAAAACGGTCACGTGCAATGCCGACAACAGGTACCTTAGATTTTAGGACAATAATCTCATGACATCCACCCGTCAATCCCGTCCACTTGTCAATGTTCCAATCAAATTCCTCTAAACATATGTCCCACCCTCATAGCTTGTTTGTGTCGGAAATACGTCAAACTACGGAAGTTAGATGATCTCAAATGTCCGTTTCAGTGCGACTTTAACGTTTCGGTTTGCACTACTATTACAATATGTTATCCAGTTAAGCCTGGCTCAGACTACAGGATTTTTGGGCTGATTTATCCCCGATTCACCGCTCCCGACAATCGGAGGAGAAATCTGGTCTGGAACGTTGGTCGGGGCCGATGATCGGCCCAGATTATTTTGTAATGTGAGGGGTTTACAGATCCAATCTTATACCTCCCGATCGGCTCGCAGACCCATCGGGGCGGCCCCGATAATATCAAACATGTTTGATATTTAAGATTATTACGTCCCGACTTTACATGTGAGACGGCGAGACCAGTGGTTCGTTGCTCCCTCGGGCACGATAAGATCCAGTAGTGTGTGATTAGCCGCTATTTTCAAATCTTGCTGTGTGTGCTTTTTTGAGATGCGCAAGAAGAATATCTGTTAAGATTCTCCTTATGTGCGTGATGTAACCCGATTTCGAAATTGGTTAGGATTTGAAATATCCTGTAGTGTGAGCCCGGCATTAGCGTATAGTTAGTTACTGGGCGTGCCAGGATTGTGACCATCGCCAGCTAGTACTAGCTAAGCTAAGTTAAAGCAATATATCGCGATATTTGGACCTTTACAAACATGTCTGGTGCTAATTCTCCAATTAGATTTACTAAAAGTAAGCTGAATCGTCCAAACAGTCTACTCAGAAAGACATTTATTACCTTTTAAAACTTGAGCCCCCGGGACGCAGCATTGTCGAAGTGTGCATGCGCAACGTTGTGCTTAAACAACACAGTAGTAACTAACTATTCCGTCGTCTATGGATAATATCATGTGTTTTTTAGCTCAATGATATCATGGCGGAGGTGAGAAAACCGAAGCGAAACATTACGGAGGAAGCCAGAAAAAGAAAGACAATCTGATAACGTTAGGACAGTACGACAGGGCACTTACCCGCAGAGCCTGTGGGAGCGCAGTTCCGAGAAAACGCTATGTATTGCTTTAACCTGTTCAGTCATGGTCATGCACTCTAGTTAAGTCGCAAGGCACACTCTAAGCATTTGTGGTATTAGGATTAACCAGCGAATTGTTAGGTAGCCTACAGTTAACTTCATGTATTATTGGGTGGATGCATGGCATCAGGGGATGTTGCCTCATCACACAATACTTGGCTGTCTTCTGCTGCTGAACTTCAGTCTGATGCATGTTGACCGGACATTCATGACATTGGATAAAGGTATAGCTTAGTGAGCAGTGTCAGAGATGGCCTATGTACCAGCTGTTGTGGCAACTGCAACATGCCCCCCCCAATTCTTTGACCAATTTCCATGTAAGCTATTAATCCTGGCCTTTTTGTTTAGTCTCAAATGGTTTCTTCATTGCTTTGTTAATGTCCTTAATAAACTGTTCCTGCAGTGATCTGTGAGGAATCATATTTCCTTAACCATGGATTGAAAGGCTATAGGTGATGTATGTGCCAAGGCTAGGTGACGTATGTGCCATGATGGCTAGATTGTTCTCCACCACACCTATGCAGTGAGTCACTGGGGGTGTGGTCAGCCTACCCAGCCTGTGTGTGGCCCAGCCCCAGTGTCAGTTCAGATTAGTCATGCACTCTGAGCTGCAATGGTGCGGTCACGCTTATCACTTATCAACTCAGCCGGAGAATCTGTAACTGCCAGGGAAGCAGTGCTTAGCCGATCGGATGGTGTCAGAGACGTGCAACCACACCTCTTGTAGTATAGTGAAGGAAAACGATTGTCTTGCTGAAATCATTACTAACTTTTAGATAAGAATAGCTACAAGAATTTGAGGAATTGCTGCAATGGTTGACTAAATTGCACGCATATTTTGAACTGAACTGTACTTTGCGATAAGAGCATTTTGATTCATATCTGTCTCTTCTCTGCAGGTAGAATGGCCGTGCCTCCCTGCTATGGGGATCTAGGAAAATCTGCCAAGGACATCTTCAACAAAGGCTATGGTATTGAGCCTAAAATACCACAGTGGGCATATGAGTTGTGTTAACCTGGGTTCAAATACAACAGCTGCGACAAGACTAGTTTTAATATGCCTGTGTCGTCAGTCTCAGTAAGATTTAACAGGTTTGCAGTTTCAGAACTTTAAATGTTCCAAATTATCAGTCAGAAAATAATCAGATTTTGTTCTAAAACTGCTTAAAATAGTTAGATTTATTTTATTTTTATTTTATTTTATTTGGCACATTATAAAATAAAACAAAACGATAACAATAATAAAAATTATACATTACAAAGAACACTTAAATTATAAAAGACATGCCAGGGAAACCAAAAAACCCTCAAGGGGCTTGAGTGGGGCTCCCCAATATCGTCTTGGCTGTAGTATGTGAACCAGCTTAAATGGGAAAGTTCTGCTTAAAATTACATCTGTTTTTCTATGCTTTCATGTCTATATATAGCTTACTGGGGTGGAGGACTCATAAGTGTGTGTGTGTGTATATGAAATGAATGTGGTAACTGTCCTGTCCTCTGAAGGGTTCGGCCTGGTCAAACTTGATGTCAAAACCAAGTCTGCCACTGGAGTGGTAAGTTGTGGACTTATCTAACTTTTTAGTATGAGGCCTACTTGTTCATTTTGACATGGCTGGCAAATAAAGGAGTTGTTGATTATAAAAATAAATAAAAAAATCTTATTACAGCATTGGTCTTGTCTATGCTAAGGTACTACAGCATTGGTATTGTCTATACTAAGGTACTATAGCATTGGTCTTGTCTATTCTAAGGCACTATTCTAAGGCACTACAGCATTGGTCTTGTCTATGCTAAGGTACTACAGCATTAGTATTGTCTATTCTAAGGTGCCATAGCATTGGTATTGTCTATTCTAAGGTACTACAGCATTGGTTTTGTCTATGCTAAGGTACAATCTGTGTATGTGGTGTTTCCTATATAGGAATTCAAAACAGCTGGTTCATCCAACACTGACACCAGCAAAGTGGTCGGCAGCCTGGAAACCAAATACAAGAGGGCAGAGTATGGCCTGACCTTCACAGAGAAGTGGAACACTGACAACACCCTGGGAACAGAGATCACAGTTGAAGACCAGGTTGGTCACAGGTCTCTTCAACATCTGAACTTCACAGAATTTTTAAACACACCCACCACACAAACCAGTGAGCATTAATTATCAGCTGTGCAATGAAATGGGTGTATGAAAGCTTCTCCTCCACTTTGTATATCTAACCAATAAACCTACCTGAACTTGTCCTGAAACCAACTTTATTGTGTAAATTACATCTTTCAGGTTGCAAAGGGGCTGAAGCTGACTTTCGACACAACCTTCTCACCAAACACTGGGTAAGATTTGTATAAATGTCACTGCAAATTCTGTACTGAGAGTGCTGTATAGTAAGCAAGACTATTTGCCTCTGTACATGCCTTCTTGCAATGATTGATAGAGGCAACATGCTCCACAATCCATGCTGCACATGCTTGAGAGGTCTGGATGTGTCGGGAGAGGCGAAGTCAGTAACAAGCTGGGTGCTCAAGTGGAACTTCGCTACACTACCATATTTCAATCCGGTCTCGTTTTGTGGAAGCAGTTTGCTTACACATTGCAGTTGTTTATTCCCAGTTGGCATACTGAAGCACTTCCTAGAGTCCTGGCCAGACCAGATTGTATTGGTCTTCCAGGAAGTGGAAACTATGTGAGGAATACTGCACATGTCTACTGACACATGGGTCACTGCAGTGGTCTCATCTTTTTTAAAGTGGGGGGGGGGGGTCGTCTCGGTGGGACCGCAGGCTAGCGCGTTGTTCTCCCAAAACTATCAGATTATAACTGAGCTTCATGGCATACAGCATCAGAGCCAGTGACTGATGGGAATTTGTCCTATACCCTACCCTGTGGCTAAAAGGGGAGAATTTTCAGAAGCTCTTGTAACAGCGTTTGGAAAACAAAACATTTCACGTGTATTTCAACTAGGCCTAGCATGCATCACTCAGTAGGCCTTTTAAAAACTGAATTCACCAATTTATGGAACAATTCTGCTGTATTTTACAAGGGAAACGGATTGAGTAGCGTTACTGATTGCATTAGGTTACACAGAGAGAAAGATAACAGTTGGGCTATTTCTAAACCATGGATGAGCTGTTAACATTACTGCTTTATCGTAGCTTAACAAAACATAATAGCCGTGCGTCCTGCATGACACGTGCAGTAAGGTTTACTCATTCAGATCTCACGTCTACGCAGTTGGGGTGTGAACAAAGTAAAAGCCTAGTCGTTTGCTTCTCCCCCGTCCTTCCATTCTCCGCCTCACTGGTTAGTGTGACAACGACATGCAGATATTTAAGATGGTTCAACATGGTACTGGTAGTCTGGTTATAGGCTACACCAATTTGTTTTTGCTGACGTACAACCCGATCACACAACATTTTTCACACAGCAGCTCTGCTGCAGGCTATATCACGTGATCACCACGCGACTTGCAGCCAGGGCTGCAGTGGCATCAGCAGATGTCGCCCACACCAAGACAAAATCCTTGCCGCCACGCCATACATTTGCTACAAAAACTAATACAAATTTGACTATATACTGTATATTAAAGTCCTATATTAAAAATCGTAAACTTTCAAAATATTTCTGCCTAAATGCGCTTTCAAAACCATGACAATGTCGTGCTCACTTTTTTTTTCTTCTCAACAATAGCTTGGGCTGCGTGCTCTGAATGCTGTTTTCTGTGGTCAACTCAAAAGACTTTGCGCGTGAAGGAATGTTTCCTTCAGCGAGCCTATTACAAAATAATGTAGGCTAGTGTTTAATCAGTGTTTGAATTGGACCAAAATGTGCTGGTAGGCTACCTAGCCTACTCTTCACTAGCATACATAGCAGTTTAAAATATATGAATGTTTGTAATCAATAAGTGGACTCATACAGCGTAGAGCTAGATAACGTTCCAGTAAGAAGTGCTGACAGCTCCTGCCCATCTCTGGCCTATTTGGTCTTATCATTTGCTGATGACAACTGGAGGATACTAAGGCATAAAGCCTACATTTTCCAGATGGACATCCAACAATATTTGAAGAGGAACAGAAAGTAGAATAAATTTAAAAATTGTTTCGATAAAAATAAATTGTCAATAAATTTGAAGAAAACAGTGTTTTATTTGGTAGACGTAAAATTGACACATCAGTTCAAGTCAAATAGACAATGAAAATATTGAAAGAGTGGACCAGACTACACTTTTAAGTGTGGTAATAGACAACAGAATCTGCTGGAAACCGCACATAAGTTATGTGCGCTCAAAGATGGCGAAGAGTGTGGGTGTTATGAGGATAGCTAGGCACTTGCTTAACCAAACGGCTTTACTTATCCTCTACCACTCACTTATAATGCCATATCTGAATTATTGTGTGGTCTGGGGCAATAACTATAAAACTAATTTGCTCCCCTTGTGTATATAGTCCAAAAGAGAGCTATCAGGACCGTACACAAGGCGAAATGCAATGCACACACTAATCCATTTTTTAAATCATCCGCATTGAAAATTTGGGACCTGGTTAAATTTAAAACGGCTCAAATTATGTATAAAGCATCTAATAATTTGCTACCATACAACATTCAGAATATGTTTTGCGAGAGGGAGGGTAGCAAGATGTATTATCTAAGAGGGAAACATAAATTTCAACAGCAGAGTGTAAGAACCACTCTGAAAAGCATGTGTATCTCTGTATGGGGTAACACTATGGAATGGTTTGGATGATGAGCTAAAACTCAGTAAAGACTTAAATCAATTTAAACAGAAGTTCAGAAAAGGAGTGTGGGTAACGTATGATAAGGAGGAGGAAGAAAGGGATGACCAATGATAAGACAATGTGGCTGACAAGGGAAATCTTGAGAGTTTTGTTTGTCTTGTTTTGAGTGTGTAGTGTGATGGAAGGGGGTTGGATACAAATAAGCGTAGCTTCTTCCACCTCCTTTTCAAACCATACAAGTAATTTTTGTTTTTTGTTTGTTTTGTTATTTTGTTATTGTTGTCTTTGTTGGTGTGATGATACAGTTTGAAATAAAACATTTGAATTTGAATTAGAATGATGTTGAGAGCAGTCAGGTAGGCTAACCTATTGCTTCCCCTGGACCAGTAAACTCTGTTCGGGTAAGTGCCTCATGCAGTTGTCTGATCGGACAAGTACTGTAAAAAATATAAAGTGTGATAAATATGTAACGTTATCTAAAAATACAGTGAAGAAACACGAAGTGGAGCTACACATGCACCCAGTAGCCTAGCCTATGTTTGAGCCGAAGCGGAGCCTCCATCTACGTAGCTTACGCGCTGCTGTCTGTCCGCAAGCATTGTCAAGGAGACGGCCCACACCACAAGCGGGAGTACAACATGCAAATCAGAGGCACTGCCCTGCTGACTGATTCATTGTCTTTTTGGCTGGCTGAACCGAAAGTTTAACGACGCTAGCTTGCGTTAATGTTCCTCCAGCCACCTAAAAAGTGCCAGTCAAAGCAACAGCAAATGCAACGGAATATCAGTTAAGCGTAGCCTAATCTAGCCTATTATTTATGTAAGGTATGTAAAAAAGGCAGTGATTGTGGTAGGAGAAGACAGGACCAGCACGAGAGTGGAGGGACGGTGAGAGAGGAGCGGATAGGTTGTTGAGAGGAGAGCAGGAGAAGAGAGAGGAGAAGGAAGGAGACGGGAGAGAGTGAAGGAGAGATTAGAAAGACAGTCTGATGATTTAGACGGTATGAGTATGCAGTTAAGCGTCAATGGGCATCAAACAGTAATTTGTATTAAATTAAACATTCTATCTATTATTCTCACCCCATAACTCAAAATTAAAGAGAACATTTCATGTAAACATGCTGTTTCAGTATACTTTTAAGTATACCTTTCACCATTTTGTTTTTTTCATTCTTTAAAAGTCAGAATACAGGAATACCAGAATACAAGAAACTAACACTCTGAAACTTTTCTGGGGGAGGACCCCAAGACCCCCCACGTTGGTATAGAAATTGTTCCTGTTTTGGCGGTCTTGAGTTTGGCACCACCACACCAAGAGACCAATTTCACAGAAACACTGGTTCTATTAGTAGTGACCAGCTCAGTGGCCTTGTGGTTACAGTGTCCGCCCTGAGATTGTGAGGTTGGTGGTTCGATCCCCGGCCAAGTCATACCAAATACTTCTTCTTTTTTTTATATGGTACCCAATGCCCCCCTGCTTGGCACTCCGCATCAAGGGTTGGATTCCGGGTAAGTCCCTGTGACGTACAGGCGTCATGTCCAGGGGGTGTACTTGTACATCAAGCTGCCTCACGCTAAAGAATCAGGAGATGTCCTATGGGCCACTAGGCTCCAGAACCATTGGTTCTGAAGGCTACTTACTACTTACTCTATTAGTACTGAATGGAGGTGATGTGTAGTGTTGTTGTGAGGAATAGATGGTAGACTGGACCTTTTTGCGCCACTGATGTGATTGGAAGTCACTTTTTTATTTTTATTTTTTTTTAACTTTACTGAAGCTATTGAAGTGATTCTGAAGCTATTTTACAGGTTGTTGTTTTTCCCTTGACCTGTTTAAAAAGTAGCCACTTTCTCTCTCTCTCATTCTTCAACAGCAAGAAGAGTGGCAAAGTCAAGGCCGCCTACAAGCGTGAATATGTCAACCTGGGCTGTGACGTCGACTTTGACTTCGCCGGCCCCGCAATCCACGGAGCTGCCGTGGTTGGTTACGAGGGCTGGCTCGCCGGATACCAGATGACCTTTGACACCGCCAAGTCTAAGATGACCCAGAACAACTTCGCCGTTGGCTACAAGACAGGAGACTTCCAGCTGCACACCAACGTGTAAGTGAGATAGTGGAAAGCCAGCTGGAGCAGAAGGTTAGTCTTAGATAGTGACAGCATTTGTATTAGTTATCTATATTCACATACTTGTAGGAGAGTAGAATAAAAGGAAATATTTTTTGCATATCAGAAATACTGCTCACGAGGGAGGGAGTACTTGAGCTGAACTGAGGGAGTACTTGAGCTGAATGAGGGAGTACTTGAGCTGAACTGAGGGAGTACTTGAGCTGAACTGAGGGAGTACTTGAGCTGAACTGAGGGAGTACTTGAGCTGAACTGAGGGAGTACTTGAGCTGAATGAGGGAGTACTTGAGCTGAATGAGGGAGTACTTGAGCGGAACTGTGCATTGGGAAAAAGATGGAGCGGACAATTGGAGTAACATGGAAATTTTAAAGAATGACAACGTTGTCCTCCCTTGTGGCTCCCTACTTTAGGAATGACGGTTCAGAGTTTGGCGGCTCCATCTACCAGAAGGTTAACGAAGACCTGGAGACGGCGGTCAACCTGGCCTGGACCGCTGGCAACAACAGCACGCGCTTCGGGATCGCCGCCAAGTACCAGCTGGACAAAGATGCTGCCATTAGTGTGAGTACGGTAGTGGGAGGGGGACTCATTGGTGAACTTGGTCCCTTACTCTGAGTATGGTAGTGGGAGGGGGACTCACTGGTGAACTTGGTCCCTTAGTGTGAGTACAGTAGTGGGAGGGGGACTCGCTGGTGAACTTGGTCCCTTAGTGTGAGTACAGTAGTGGGAGGGGGACTCGCTGGTGAACTTGGTCCCTTAGTGTGAGTACAGTAGTGGGAGGGGGACTTGGTGGTAATCTTGGCCCCTTAGTGTGAGTACAGTAGTGGGAGGGGGACTTGGTGGTAATCTTGGCCCCTTAGTGTGAGTACGGGAGTGGGACTCACTGGTGAACCTGGCTGCTTTGTTTTAAGCATGAGAAAAATAACCTGAAGGTACACCATTGTGTTTTGTCTTTTCAGGCTAAAGTGAACAACACTAGCCTTGTTGGTGTTGGCTACACCCAGACACTGAGACCAGGTAAGATGTTTGAAAATCAGACATGGTTTGAATATGCTTGGTTTACGCATTTGACCCAGAGCTGTACAATAGATAGATGGATACGGTATTGATCCCCAGGGTGAAATTGTTACAGCAGTAGCAACAACAAAAAGGCACAATCGGGACTAAATAAAAACTACACATTAAATGTACAAGATATTGCAAAAGTATACACTAGCGCAATAAAATAAACAGGTAAGTAAGAGTATTTCACCGTAGATAACTTAAGACTCCTGGATTGTGTGTCTCACTGCTCATGTGGCTTCATATCCATACTAGCTGTCCTCTGGTTGTGTGGAGCACTACTGAGCATGCTCCATACACCTCACACTGTGAGTAATAGGTCACCTACAGGAAGTACCCTACTCCCTGGCCTGCATTCAGTATTACACTAGAGCTCTGGGAACCTCTGAAGTCTTGGCTTACAGGGAAGTGGCTCGCTGATGAATACCTTTTAGTATCTGGTCGGGAACACAAATTAGACTTGCAGGTTAGCTGGGTTGAATATCTGCTCTGATGGGTTTAGCTACAGTGAAATTTCCCTGAAAGGATGTCCTCTCTGCCCTCTGCCCAGGTGTGAAGCTCACCCTGTCTGCTCTGGTCGATGGAAAGAGCATCAACGCTGGAGGCCACAAGCTGGGTCTGGGTCTGGAACTGGAGGCCTAAACACTCTTGGTGACTAAGGAGACAAGGGAATATCAGAAGAATCTTGGCCTTAAATGTATTTCCAACTCAAACCAGCAAAGGGATATCTGGAAGGGATTTTTCAAAGGCTACAACAGCAACAAACTGTCATTTTATAGCACCACCTCATTTGGACAGTGGTTTTGTCATCAATCCTGTCCAGGTTTTGCTTTTGTCATTTTGTTTCCGTTCAAAGACTTTTAGTGGATCGATGATTGAATCACTCATTGCGTCTATCCAACACTGCCATGACAATGTAAAAAAACAAAATACACACCATCATGTGGCTGCCTATGGCTTCTTTTGTGGTGGTTAGCTGTGGTGGGCTTGGTCATACCTTCCTTATGTTACTACTTTAATATTATCTGGTATATTCCTCAGTCTGTTCACACCACTCATTTGCAACCTTGTTATTCAGTACACTAAACCACTCCACTATTATTATTTAAATACTGTTGTACCTTTTTTTTCTCATCCCCATGTACACAAGGACAAGCTTCTGCTGTGTCATACCGTTCTGTTTGTGTCAGCCATCAGGGTGAGAAATGTTATATTGAAGATGAACACTGAGCCCTTCCTCAAATTGAAGTTTTTGAGTTGGTGGAACCTGTGTGCTTGGTCAGCCAGGCAGGCTTTTTTTTCTTCTACTGTTTGCAGACAGATTGCTAGGGGTGGGGTTTAAGGTTCACAGTAATGCCAAATGGATCATTATTCCGGATGTGGTGCAAGCAAAGTTCAGTGTGTACTCTCTCTCTCTGTGATGGCAGCTGAGACCGGACTCACTGGGAAACCTTGGTGGTCCTTGTGTGTGTGTTCTAACTTTTTAATAAAGTCTTTGAACTCCACGTGTTTATTGCTAATTATGGAATAGACCACTCATTTTTACCACAAGGACTCTTTTATACGCTACAGGTATATGAACCATGAAGACCGGAGGGTGTAGAGTGCTGTTGAGGTAGCAAGGTCAATCAAACAATGTACGGTGCCGTCAGCGGGTGTTCAATCTGCACCATAAAGCTGATGGATGCAAGTGGTTTGGCAGGGGTCACCTCTTTAGATGCCAAGGAGACCTGTTTAACAACACTGATGTGGGAGGGGTTTTGAGTGGGCCACCATCACTGAGTGCATTTTATAAGAAACTTAAGTAACCTACTGTACACACAAGTAAAAGCTATAAACGAGAGTGCAATTCAAGTAGTATTTATTTCTCAGCACATTCAGGAATTGCCAGTCACATCTCAGTGGGGCAGAGGAAAACGGATCCAGCAAAATACAGCTTTGATTTGTTTACATTCAATATTACATTAGTAGATAATTAGATCGTTTAAGAGTTCTTTAGATATATTCAATATTACAACAGTAGATCTTTCCTTTGTTACATTAGTTGATATTTCAACAGTTAATTGATGCATGATATATAACAGGCTTTAATAGTACCCCCAAGCCAAGCAATTGCAGGTTGTAGGCTATTGATAGTCTCCAGGGCTTGTGATGATCATGCAGTTTCACAGGAAACTATATATACCTGTCCTCTGACAGGTCATTCTAAACAGAGGTTTTAGAGTCAGCTTTCTTCTGTTCGACTGGCTCAACTTGACCGTTGGACAGTTTTGCATCAGATTTCCCTTTATCCATTCCATTCCCCTCAGCGAGGCTGTTCTCCACCGATGATGTCTGTTCGGTCAACCTCCCATCCACCATCTTCTCTTTGACTGAGACATCCTGTTGTTCCACTGCTGCGTTCTTAGTTGCAGCTACCTCAGCGTGTTCAGATTTCCCCTCTTTTGGGCCATCAATTATTGTTTCAGAGACTTTCACAGTCTCTGTTTCTAAAGTTCCATCTTTAGGATCACTCATTTTCTCTGGTTCTTTAACATGCTCTGATTTAGTCTGAGTTGTACTACAATCTGGCACCCCCTTGTGCAGATCCTTGTTCTCTACAACTGCAGCTGCCTGTTTCTTTGACTCTTCAGATTTCTCTGAATCTGTTTCAGCTTGTTCCCCACTGCTTGTCTTTTCATTAACATATGATGTAGGAGATGTCTCTGACATCACGGTTTTGACTTCCTCAACAGTTGTGACTATCTCTTCCGGGCTGCTCAACTTCTCCTTTGTTGGGCTGACGTCTTTTTCAGGGATTTCTGGCCCTTTGTCATCATGCTCAGGTGTTTTGCTTGGAATTCCTTGTGCTTTGTTGCCCTCTGATGACATCACAGTTTTGACTGTCACCTCAGTTTTGACTATCTCTCCTGGGCTGCTCAACTTCTCCTTTGTAGGGCTGACCTCTTTCTCAGGGATTTCTGGCACCTTATTGTCATGCTCAGGTGTTTGGCTTAGAATGTCTTGTGCTTTGTCGCCTCCTGATGACATCACAGTTTTGACTGTCTCTCCTGGGCTGCTCAACTTCTCCTTTGTAGGGCTGACGTCTTTTTCAGGGATTTCTGGCCCCTTGTCATCATGCTCAGGTGTTTTGCTTGGAATTCCTTGTGCTTTGTCGCCCTCTGATGACATCACCGTTTTGACTGTTTCTTCCGGGCTGCTCAACTTTTCCTTTGTAGGACTGACCTCTTTCTTAGGGATTTCTGGCCCTTTGTCATCGTGCTCAGGTGTTTTGCTTGGAATTCCTTGTGCTTTGTCGCCCTCTGATGACATCACCATTTTGACTGTCACCTCAGTTTTGACTGTCTCTTCCGGGCTGCTCAACTTCTCCTTTGTAGGGCTGACCTCTTTCTCAGGGATTTCTGGCACCTTATTGTCATGCTCAGGTGTTTGGCTTAGAATTTCTTGTGCTTTGTCGCTTCCTGATGACATCACAGTTTTGACTGTCACCTCAGTTTTGACTGTCTCTCCTGGGCTGCTCAACTTCTCCTTTGTAGGGCTGACGTCTTTTTCAGGGATTTCTGGCCCCTTGTCATCGTGCTCAGGTGTTTTGCTTGGAATTCCTTGTGCTTTGTCGCCCTCTGATGACATCACAGTTTTGACTGTCTCTTCCGGGCTGCTCAACTTCTCCTTTGTAGGACTGACCTCTTTCTTAGGGATTTCTGGCCCTTTGTCATCGTGCTCAGGTGTTTTGCTTGGAATTCCTTGTGCTTTGTCGCCCTCTGATGACATCACCGTTTTGACTGTCTCTTCCGGGCTGCTCAACTTCTCCTTTGTAGGGCTGACCTCTTTCTCAGGGATTTCTGGCACCTTATTGTCATGCTCAGGTGTTTGGCTTAGAATTTCTTGTGCTTTGTCGCCCCCTGATGACATCACAGTTTTGACTATCTCTTCCGGGCTGCTCAATTTCTCCTTTGTTGGGCTGACGTCTTTATCAGGGATTTCTGGCCCCTTGTCGTCATGCTCAGGTGTTTTGCTTGGGATTCCTTGTGCTTTGTTGCCCTCTGATGACATCACAGTTTTGACTGTCTCTTCCGGGCTGCTCAACTTCTCCTTTGTAGGACTGACCTCTTTCTTAGGGATTTCTGGCCCTTTGTCATCGTACTCAGGTGTTTTGCTTGGAATTCCTTGTGCTTTGTCGCCCTCTGATGACATTACCATTTCGACTGTCACCTCAGTTTTTACTGTCTCTTCCGGGCTGCTCAACTTCTCCTTTGTGGGGCTGACCTCTTTCTCAGGGATTTCTGGCACCTTATTGTCATGCTCAGGTGTTTGGCTTAGAATTCCTTGTGCTTTGTCGCCTCCTGATGACATCACAGTTTTGACTGTCTTCCCTGGGCTGCTCAACTTCTCCTTTGTAGGGCTGACCACTTTCTCAGGGATTTCTGGCACTTTATCGTCATTCTCAGGTGTTTTGCTTGGAATTCTTTGTGCGTTGTCGCCCTCTGATGACATCACTGGCATTGCTGTCTCCTTGGCTAGATTAGTCTTCGGCTCTACAGTGATATCAGTGGGTTTCCTGCCCTTCTCTGAGGGCACAGGGAGAGCCTCCTCCTGTACTTCCCTAGCACCTTCTAGTTCCTGAGGCCGTTCTGAGTCTTGAAGTTTATTCTGGTCAGGAGTAGCGATCTCATCAACCTCACCTCCTTCCTCGTTCTCTGCCTCCTCTGCTTCCTCTCCCTGGTCAGGGCTTCCTGCATCACCATGATCCATTTCCTCTGACGATGTGTGAACATGCACCCCCTCCTCCTCTGGTGTCACATCCTCCCCTCCGCTGCTCCTGCTCTCGGGTTCGACTCCCCCCTGGTCCTCCCCCTCTCCTCCCTCCGACCCCGATGTCTCCACCTCCCTGGTGGTCTCAGTTAGGATCTCCTCCACAAACTTGTACTGGGGCTCCGCCCAGCGGGAGCGGCCCCCCTGTCTGGCAGGGCGGGGCAGGGTGTAGACTGGGGACTGACGGTAGATGTAGGACGTAGAGATGTGGTTGTCTGAGATGGTCGACAGGTGAGTCTCCTCACCCTCCAGTAGTTGCCTACGAGAAGGGACACTTCAATGATATGCGTTTTACACTTTGAGCAAAACATATAGCCTATGATGCAGAATGAGTTTTCAACATCATTTTAAAATAGTTAAACATCATTCTTTTGGTTTGATGACCTTGAAGTTAAGGTGGTGAGCAAGCAATGAGAGGAGCTCAATTCTTAAGCGCCCACCCAGTATGTTCGAGAAGGGAAAAGGTCAGATCATTGTTAGAAATGACAGGTTGTTTTGTTTCAGTAGAGAGGATTGAATTTATATAGAATTGTTAGAGTAGGCAGGGGTGGTGGGGTTGCTATTTATGTAAAACCTTGCCTGTCTGTTTCTGTCATGAATGCCATTACCATCCCAAAGTTTTTGAACTGCTTGTACTGAAGGTTGAATTAGGGCCAAGCAACTCACTATTTGTGATTGTTGTCTACAGACCTCCCAAGGCTGAGGTCACTGCTATTGACAGAATCAATGATATACTCTCCTTGTATTCAAATTCGGAGATGATTGTTTTGGCTGATTTTTATCTGGACTGGCTGAGTATCACTACCTGAAGGAAGTGAGTGGTAATCTCTGCCTTTCTCAGTTGGTTACCGGCCCTACCAGGCCGAATAAAATAAAATAAAAAGTTAAAGGAGTAGTAAAGGGAAAATGCATGTTTAGCCCTGTTTTAAGGTTACTTATGATCATATACAATCGTTCAGATCAAAACGTTGACAAAACTAGCACTTTTGAGAAAGTCTGATAATTGCTCTACCACCGTTTTGGTCATACAATGGATGTGGGTGGGCACCGTGAAAAAGAATTAAAAAAACATGTTAAAACTCTCAATTTCAAAGACAAGAAACTCACCGAGGTGTTAGTTGGCGTTCTGACATATAATTCGCCATAAAGTAAGATTCTAGTTCATCTGGAAAGGCTTTTTTAAATATTTAGCATAGAACTTTTTTAGTCGCAGCACATACGTGCGTCAACTTCCGCAAACTAGGTAGCCTAGCAACATAAACAATAACAATAGCTACCGTAAGTAGTTCAGCTTCCTGAATCCCCTCTGCGGATTGATCTACACATCTACAACGGTTGCATCAATACAAGTCAATGGATTTCATAAAATGATCAATAAAACCCTACAGGATTCATACTTTGCGGCGAATTTGATGTCAGAACACCAACGGACACCAATTACCCCCTCGGTGAGCTTCTTGTCTTTGAAATTTTTGAAAAAAGAGTTTAACATGTTTTGGAAAGATTTTTCAGGGTGCCCACCCACATCCATTGTATGGCCAAAACGGTGGTAGAGCAATTATCAGACTTTCTCAAAAGTGCTAGTTTTGTCAACGTTTTGATCTGAACCATTGTATATGATCATAAGTAACCTTAAAACAGGGCTAAACATGCCTTTTCCCTTTACTTCTCCTTTAAATCTACCCTTATTGATTAAATCTTTTCCCGTGGTGTTTTTGATTTGGGTGTAAGTGATCACTGTCCTACGGCTTGTGTTAGAACTACAAAGCTAGTGAAAACAAGGCCACACATCGTTTTGAGGAGAAATCTTAGATCTTTCAATGCCTAAGCCTTTTTAGATTACATCACTGACTAATAGTTTATGCTCGGTTGAGTCTGATGATGTGCAAATTGCCCTGAACTCTTTTGTAAAAAGCATTCAATTACTTTGTAGATAAACATGCCCCTTTTAAGCGATAGAGTTGAACCGTGGTTCTCTAGTGAGCTCTCTACATTGTTTAATGAGTGTGCCTGGTCCTGTGCCAGACGTACAGGGGATACCCAAGACTGGCTCTCTTTTAGACAACTTAGAAATACATGTACAACAGCTGTAACTCCTATTCAAACCTAGTTAAATTCTGGGTGCAGTGAACCTAACTAAAAACAAATCCTCTATCTTACTGCCCTTGTGTATTAATATGGATGATTGTGTAATCTCTGATCCAAATGAAATTTGCCTTGTTTTTAATAAGGACTTCACTGAGGCAGGGCGCTTATTTGATAGATTGTATACTGGGCTGGCTCCCTTGGATGCTGACTCTGGTTGTACTGTATTCCCACCTAGGAGCATGTCTCTCATTTCTCCTTTCAGCCCTTTACACCTAGTGAAACTCTAGGAATCTTGCAA
This sequence comes from Borostomias antarcticus, assembly GCF_949987555.1. Lineage (NCBI taxonomy): Eukaryota > Metazoa > Chordata > Actinopteri > Stomiiformes > Stomiidae > Borostomias > Borostomias antarcticus. Next base: position 9,070,307 of record NC_140235.1, read on the forward strand.
TCCATAGACCCTAAGTGTTCTACCGGTGAGGGCATTTTTATAAAACTGGCAGTCCCAGTCATTAGTGAGCCGTTTGTCATACATTTTTAATCTCTCCAAAGCATCAGGTATAGTTCCGCAGGTTTGGAAATCTACCCGGGTGGTCCTGTTGCACAAAGGGGGTGATAGAGACAAGATGGATAACTGTCGTCCTGTCTCAAGGTTGCCATGCCTAGCCAAAGTTCTGGAGACCTTGGTAAATAACCAATTAAGATTCATTCAGTTTTAAATCCTCACCAATCTGGATTTAGAGCTAATCATAGTACCATTTCAGTGGTCACTCTTTTCACTAATGGCATAATCTCGGCATTAGACAACCGGAAACACTGTGCTGCCCTCTTTGTAGATCTCTCAAAAGCATTTGATACAGTTGACCACCAGCTGCTTTTAAATAGACTATCTAGTATTTGTTTGGATAAAGATGCTTGTGACTGGTTTCAGGATTATCTGTCGTCAAGGTGTCAGTGTGTGAAATCGTCTAACATCCAATCTGATTTCCTGCTAAAGGTGTGCCCCAACACTCAGTGTTGGGTCCTGTCCTTTTCACCATCTATATTAATGATACTGTCTCTATACTAACTGACCGCCATGCTCATCTATATGCTGATGATACAGTGGTCTACTGTATTGTGGATACTGTTCAGGAAGCCATTGTAAACCTGCAGCTTGCATTTAATGTACTACAAGAAGCTCTTGCCAATCTTAAACTAGTCCTTAATCCTAGCAAATCTAAATTTATGTTGTTCTCTAGAGCCAGGACTATTGATTATGATAGACTCCACCTTTCAACGGCTAATGACTTGCGTATTGAGAGAGTCAGAGTACAAATGTCTTGGTTTGTGGTTGGATGATAAACTCTCTTTTAAGTTTCATGTAGACAGTCTAGCCTCTAGGTTGCGGCAGAAAATTGCCTTCCTGTACAGAAACCATTATAGCTTTCCTATGTTCAGCAGGAAAATAATTGTTCAAGCTGTTTTTCTATCAGTATTAGACTATGGTGACACTATCTATAGACATGCTTCGGTGACGACTTTGAAACCCTTGGACTCTGTCTACCACTCCGCCCTAAAACTTGGCCATCTCTTTCTCTAAGGTGTAACTATCACTGGTATCTGTTTATTTTCAAAGCTAAACTTCCACCTTACATCTCGTCTCTGTTGGACTGGAGCATTGGCACCTACAGAACAGTACCAGACCCGATCAAATGAATCTGTATAAAGTCATCATCAAATTAATGAGGCAAACCTCAGTGCCTCACAAGTATAAATAAAGGTTTGAAATGAAAATGATTGATCTGCTTGGCTCTGCAGGGCTAACCCTAACCTGTAGGACAGGATCTCCACATCCAGCGCCATCTTCACGTTCAGCAGGTCCTGGTATTCCCTCAGATACGCAGACATGTCAAACTTGGTATTGATCAGCTCATTCTCCAGCTGTTTGATGGCATCCTGGGAAAACACATTAAAATATTATTAATGACTATACATTGGGAAGCTTGTTTATTTTATCTTAGAGCCTGACAGTCAAATACTAAAGTGTAGGCCTATATTCTTTATCAAAACAAATGCTGGTTCGAGCCTTAATAATCACAGTTTACCTGATAATGAATGATTTCCTTGTCATGGCGCTCCTCTAGTTCACGAAGTTGCCTTCCCAGTCCTTCTCGTGCGCCTTTAGCGCAGTCGAGCTCGAGGTTCTTTCCTTGTAGGCGCCTCCTGCTCTCCTGCATCTCTAGTGAGGTCGCTTTCAGCGCTTCTCTGTTGGTTTCAGCCGCTTTGTTCATTTTTGCAAACTGAGCACGGAAACATTCGTCCGCCTGCTGGATATCAAAGGCGGCATAACCTTCCAACTGTGCCCGAATGTCCCGGAGAGCCGCCGTGAGGTCGTGTTTGCCAAAGTCGTGCGCCTCGATCTTCACCTGAGCCTCTTGGATATGGGCCACCATCTCCGACACCTCAGCCTCGTGGTGTTTCTTTAGGAAGTGAATCTCATCCACCAGGGACTGTGCTTTCTTGTCCAGCTGAAGTTTTGCTAGGTATGCGTCACTTGTGCCCTTTTTAAGCACCGTAATGCTGTTCTCTGCGTCTGATCTGTTCTGTGCTTCCTTGTCATATTTCTCCCTCAAAGTGAGAAAATCGTCCTCCAGGTTCTCGCGTTCTACTTCTATCTGACGCTTCTGAAGGGTGATATCTTGGACTAGTTTTCTTAGATCCCTGAGCTCCGTTTCGTATTCCTGTGCTACAGAGGAAGGGGATTGCGCCTTTTGCCTGATAGCCTCGATTTCTTTCTCTAGTAATTGATTGTGGTTCTCCAGCTGACGGACCTTCTCTATGAATCCAGCAAAACGGTCGTTCAGTCCGTGAAGCAATTCTTTCTCGTTCACTTTAGTCAGCTGCAACACTCCATGAAAAGGTTTAGCTAAATCCAGGCTCTCCGGTGCCCTCTGAACAAACTCAAATTTATTCTGCGCTACATTGCCTCTATACAGAGATACCGAGGCCACGGCCGCGATCCTTGAGGTCTGTTGCGATGCGGCGTGGAATCCAGTGCCTTTCAGCTGTGGCTGAGTTCTCCTATGCGGAGAGCCCGACTTGTACTCCATTCCGCGTTTCATGCTGCTGCTGTGAACCCACCGTGGGAGCGTGAACAGAAGGCGAGTCTGGAGCCTTTTATACCCCGCGCTATCGCTTCAGTATGCAGAATGGAGCTGTCCATAGTGCTGAAGACGCATAGAATCAGCTGTTGGAGTGATTGACATCCCGGCAAATACGCGCGTCCTCTTCAAGCGTTTTTGTCGCAGGCAGCAGTGACGTAGGAGTGAATTACATCCATAGACAATTTACTTCCCTCCAAAGTCTGCTCTGATGGCGTCGCCATCCTGAACAGCTTGAATAGCCTCCATAGTTGCCTTGAGTGTGCGACCGAGTAGGCTACAGTACAGGTAGGCTATGTGTATGTAATCATAACTGTAGGATTTATTTATTCAGATTTATTTTAGTCCTGCAACCATTTTGATTATAAATGCATTTATTTAAATTATTGTATTCATTAATTATGCCTAGGCCTACATAAGATAAATGTGCCTAGCCTACATAAGATAATTTTACAATTTGAGTTCACATTTAAGTGTTTGTTGCCAGATAGAATGGCCTTAGACATAACCCATCTCATTCCTGTCAAGCAGAACTTCAATCTTGCACCTTTTGCTGTCTGAAGGGTGCCAGGTTGGAATCAGCTTGGTCAGTTGCATTCGCAGGCACGCTGAGGAGCCAGAAAACAAGCATGGGCCTGGATTGGCTCCAACAATGCAGACTTCACACCCAGCAACAAGATGTAGGCTACTGCTGTATAGCCTATAGCTGCCAGAAAATATCTGATTATTATTGTCCAGTTCGATTAGAACCCATAAACTCTGTGGTTGATTGTCATATAATAACAGACCGGAAACATGTGGTTAGAAAATATAAGCCAAAACGTGCACATGTTGGGGCGGCACGTAGCTGAGGAGGTAAAGGTGCCAGCTTCCAGAGTGTGCCGAAGTGTCCTGAACCCTAAAATAGCTCACGTGCGGTACGGTGGCCCGGTACCTACCGACTGTCGCTTCACAGCAAGGTCTCCGGGCCTTTCTGTCTGGAGTATACATGTTCCTAACGTGTTCTCATGGATTTCCCCCTAATCCAATACGAAAAAACATGCAGAACAGCAGATCGCTTACGCTGTCCGTCCCTGGTGAAGACGGACAGGAGCTGGCTGGCCCCCGGGCGTGTCCCATGCACGCTGTCTACTGTCTGCTCCCGACTGCCCTTGGGAGAAGGACAATCATGGGATGGGTTAAGAGCAATGACAAGTTTCATCGGTGGACGCTCCAGCCACCCGTGTGTGTGTTTCGGCATTGTCACCTCGTGTGATGTGTGCGTGTGTCTCACTGTGTGACAAATAAAGATGTTTGTTGTTTTGTTTTATTGTGAATGTATCGTAAAATCAAAATAATCAATGGAATAGTCAATTGGAAATGAGAAAACACTGTAAACACCAACTTCCATGTCAGCTTTTTTATGTAGCCTAGGTTATGCTGATGCATTGTATCACAAATACATAAGAATAGTGCAATAGAATGTGATCATCATATAACATTGTTTGCATTACTTTAACTGGATCATAATTTGACCACTCTTTGTTTTCAATGATTCCACACATTAACCTAAAGTGCTGGTGGGTGAGCTGGAGATAAGGCCATAGAGGGAAGTTCATGGCTGATCGAGTCAATTAATTCTCTAATCCCGTAGGGGTCTCTCTCTCCCTCGGTTCACAGTGAGTAGCCTACTTTGAGCAGCCGAGATCTATACTGATGCCACTCGATGGAGACGTCCTGCAGTGTCATCCCCTCCATGTAGTGGTGGATGGCGGTGGCTTCTGACCCCAGGTGATACAGCTGGACGTCCCCGTACATGCGGTGCCAGGCCTGTCTCTCCACGGGCCCCAGGTCCACAGGCCCTGGAACGTCTCCTCCGCCTTGCTTGTGTCCCTCAGCTCTGCGTACCTCACAGCCAGCTCCACCTGGTGGTGGGGTGCGAGAGGAAGCGTGGTATCTGGTATTAGAGAATCAACAGCTGAGGATAGTGAAAATAATGTATTCTATACTGTAGTAGTGATAAACAAAGAAGTAATTTTGTGTATAATCACTATCAGTATTACAACTATTAAAGGTGCAGTGTGTGATTTCTGGCGGTATCTAGTGGCCAGGTTGCAGGTTGCAGCCAACTGAATTCAATTACATGGTGCAAGATGGTAGCCTGGAAGCCAGACTCATCGTGGAAAAAAATAGTTTTAATAGAGTCTGGATTTCCAGCCATCCAGAACGATTTGAGCGGGCAGCAGTACTTGCCTTGACAGACGAAGTCCAATGTTACGCCAATGAGTGTAACAAAACATAGCTCAAACATTTGCCAAATCCAGTCGTAAGAATGGTGAAAACATATTTTCCGCTGAGAAACACCGCTAGTGCATACCCTTGTTCTTTAATTGTTGAGTCCATTTCTGCAATAACTGCATTTAAGGCTGTGTTTATTCATTAACATTACCACTCCTTGCACCATTCTACTAGGGGACCAATCAGAGACTGGTGGCGGAGCATTTTAACAGCAGTTAAAATGCTGTCTCCTGTTTGGTGCCCCATTTTCTGGGAAACTCAAATAGTTCAGGGCGGCTGGAAGTTTTTTTTTTCCCGCGATGAGTCAGGCTAACATGGTAGTCTCAACACCAGACCCATTAGAGTTATTTCGCTGATATACTACGTAAGCTACACTAAATACGTTGCTGCATGCTGCAGATCTGTCTCTCTATGGGACTGGGACACAAAAATCTGGTGCCGAAATTCTGGCAATTCATTGGTTTTGCGGGAATCCCTGCAACACCAATCAGTAACGACTTTCGCGATCAGGAGCTCCCACCCATAGATATGCCCCGCCCATCTAACCTGAGCTAGCATCTCTCATTTGCTGCTTCAACCTGTCACTCTTTCAATTTTGAACCTTTGAACCGGAGCTCAGCGATTCAATGTAATATTTGAGTCTGAGAGAGACTAGCAACATGGTGGCCTCCGTAGAAGGACCCAAGCCCCCAGGATCAGCTTGGCACGTTGAAGCCACCATGGGTTTAGCGGCCAAGATCGGTATTACAGGTCACGTGACGGCATGCGGCCCAAAAGCCTAATCTCCAATGATTACTGGATTATAATAGATAGGGCTAGAAGAGGAAAACAAAATGTTTCTGGGTATCATTCATCATGCATCAGAGACCAATCTAATTAATATAAACCTTTAACTAAATTTTTTTGTTTGGAGCCACCAATACCTGTATCGAGCCAATTTTAGAAATATGCTGTGAACGAGCCTCGGGGACGCTGGGCGCACGTTCATGAATCCTGTGAACTCGGCGGACAACACGTCACCATAGGAAGACCCGCCCTACTCTGCCTCTAATTGGATAGTTTAAGGGAAGTAATGGTTTATTACGTCGGCATCCATAAATGATCATGGAGTGTGGTTACTTTAGGAAATCTTTGGAAAAAGATCGAGGGTAAGTGGGTCAATGTTGAATAACTTAGCTAACATTACCTAATGTTACATTTCCTCATATTAACATCAACTATATTGATATAGGCTAGGTAGCTATGCTAACGGTAGCTAATGCTAACGGATTAGGACGAGGCTGAAGTTAGAACCCGTTTCTCAGAACCCGTTTGGAATTATCCAGTCCACCTTAAAAATGGGTTCTAATCGGGATTGACCTACGGTCTCGTGCAGTTTCACGAGATTCCGATGTGCCATTTCAAAATAAAAGCCTTCTAAAGTCTCAAAAACTGCTTAATTCAGGATTAAATCAGGATTAAAAGAAAACTACCCAAGATGCCACGGGTTCTATGCTACACAGTGCCAGTAGACCCCCTCACAGTCGAATTCGTGCAGTTTCAAGAGATTCTGATGTGCCATTTCAAAATAAAAGCCTTCTAACGTCTCAAAAACTGCTTAAATCAGAATTAAATCAGGATTAAAAGAAAACTACCCAAGACGCCACGGGTTCTATGCTACACAGGTGGTAGTAGACCCCCTCGCAGTCTGACTCGTGGAGTTTGACGAGATTCTGATGTGCCATTTCAAAATAAAAGCCTTCCAAAGTATCAAAAACAGCTTGAATCAGGATTAAATCAGGACTAAAAGTCAACTAATTAATACAGTGCGCACTGTTCGTCTTGTTGTGTTTTCCCTTTTTCCTTTCTTTCATGCAACCTTTTATGTTTAAAACTCGTGAAAACTTTAAAATCTCTCCTCTATGTAGTTGTTAGCCGACATTTGTTTTAAATCTTAGGCTACCATTGGCTATATTACTCTAATCCAAATTGATTATTTTTATAATATGAATGATGTGGTGGATTTAGCCTATATAGCACATTTAACAGAATCAATGGTCCTTTAATTTTTATTTTTACATTTAAATGTTTTACTGCACAGTTAGTTAGGATAGTTGATGTTTTCAGCTGCGTAAGAGGGAAAACCGGGATTAGATCCTATATAGGACAGTGACAGCGCAGTATGGAATAGGCCAAAATTAAATAAGGATTCAAAGAAAACTACCCAAGATGCCACGGGTTCTATGCTACAGAGTGGTAGTAGACCCCCTCTGGGTCTGACTGGAGTTTCACGAGATTCTGATGTGGCATTTCAAAATAAAAGCCTTCTAAAGTATCAAAAACTGCTTAAATCAGGATTAAATCAGGATGAAAAGAAAACTACCCAAGACGCCACGGGTTCTATGCTATACAGGTGGTAGTAGAGCCCCTCACAGTCTGACTCGTGGAGTTTCACGAGATTCTGATGTGCCATTTCAAAATAAAAGCCTTCTAACGTCTCAGAAACTGCTTAAAACAGGATTAAATCAGGATTAAAAGAAAACTACCCAAGATGCCACGGGTTCTATGCTACACAGTGGCAGTAGACCCCCTCACAGTCTGACTCGTGGAGTTTCAAGAGATTCTGATGTGCCATTTCAAAATAAAAGCCTTCTAAAGTCTAACTGCTTAAATCAGGATTAAATCAGGATTAAAAGAAAACTACCCAAAATGCCATGGGTTCTATGCTACACAGTGGTAGTAGATCCCCTCTGGGTCTGACCCGTGGAGTTTCACGAGATTCTGATGTGCCATTTCAAAATAAAAGCCTTCTAAATGATCAAAAACTGCTTAAAACAGGATTAAATAAGGATTAAAAGAAAACTAACCAAGATGCCACAGGTTCTATATATCTATTATATATATATATATAATGATTTTGATGTATGTACTGTTAATGAAATTCAAGTATCACCAATGTGTTACCCCCCAATTTGTTTTTTCTGTTCTCCTACTTGATTGATGTTTTCTGAGTCTCTCTCAGTTTATTGTTTTACAACGTTTGTGAAACTGGAGTTTCCTCCATTCCCACAGAATCTCTGTTTATCAAGACCATTTGGTCTGTGACGTCACTCACATCCTCTGTACCATCCTATAAATGTTTCTCCCTGACTCAGTGTCAGTGCTCTGAATGATGGAAACACTTCCTGTGTTAGAGACCGCTTTTGCAAAAGGTATTTCAGAATAAATTTATTGTCTCTGTTTAAAACCAGCTTGAATCGATCACTCGCGTGCTCTTTTGAAATCTACCTTAAACCAAGTATATAAATACTTTCATAACCACCATAGGACTATTGGCCCTCAATGCCAGTTGAGGACTTCTGGCATAGAACTGGACCTCTGTGCAAAGATTGGTGATTTTTCATGCATAGGAATCAGATTTCTTATAGGAAGAAGATTCAGAATATTGGGAAATACAAGAGGGACCGGCAGCTGAGGCTGCCCGGCCCCTAATAATGGGCAAATAATAATAATATTAATATTAATAATAATAATAATAATAAACATAGTGTAAGAACAAGACAGGACAGGGCAAAATACAATAACTATAACGTTATTTAGCCTTAACGGGTGTATTTCAATTAAAGTGGCTAAAACATGGTAGATCTTCTTATAGATGTAATTCGCATATTATTTGGAATATAATGCATCATCCTAGAAACTGCCATATTTTTAACGCCAAAAAGTTGTTTGTATTTTACATTGTGCGTATGTACTGTAAGTCAAAGCAGGCAGTAGAAATACAATAAGAATCACATCATTGGCGATTTTATAGGGGGGGCAGGGGGGGCAAGTGCCCCCCCGATTGGACAGCCCAACTCTGCTCAGATTCTTTAAAAACAAACAAACTAAAAACTTTTTTTTATTTTATTTTTTACTAATTAACACAATTATTAAATACATAATTGTGGTTTGTTCCAGTTTGTGTTAGATCATCATTAATTTTAAAAGTGTATTTATTACTTAAACTAGGCTACCTTTAAAAATATATATACATTCAATATCCACTAATGGCACAACTCGTCCGTCGAAAAAAATGAGATCTGACTGTACTGCTCAGTGCTCAACAAGCTACAACTAGCCAACCTGCTCATAATGGCAAAAAGAGCTATAAAAACAATTCACCACTTCTTCATAAAATAAAATAACATCTGGCAATGCTAATGAAGAAGCTACCACTCGAAATGACACCGCAGCAGGTGCAATCGAATGCAGAAGTGCTCCAGAGGCTATCGAAGCTAGCACTAGCACTAGCAACATCACCATCGGCGAGGAAGCTAGCACCAGCAGGCAGTTGCAGTTTGATGTTGTGATGTTGGGTATGGCCTAGTGCTCGGTCATAAAGTCATATTGACATGCTTGTGGTGTCTAGATGAAGTTTGATGCATTGTAGGCTACATATTGAATTGTCATACGGATTTCTTATTAGCATACTGTTCACAACTGGTATTCTTTGTAAATAGATGGGACGAGACGGCAGAACTGTTTTTTTTTTTTTTTTCTCACGTCAAAATGTTGCCCCCCCTACTCTCAGAGGGTAAAATCACCTATGCCCCCCCCCCCCCCCCATTAGACAGTATTTTTCCAACTGAGACTTGGCTACATGAAAATGGGTCAGCAGTCCTTATTGAAGCCTCTCCTCCAAAGTCTAGTTTCTTCCAGTCTACTAGAAGTGGGGGGAAAAGGGGGAGGGACAGCCACCATAGCTATGGACGCTCTGAGTTGCAGAAGCATATCACACAATCTATGATAAGATTATCATCACAGGCGATTTTAATCTGCATGTTGATAATGAGGGTGACTCGATGGTCAGGGACTTTTTAAACCTCTTGAACTCAATGGACTTTAGTCAGCACGTCACTGGACCCACTCAAGGCCACACCCTTGACCTTGTGATCTCAAAGGGTCTCACGACTGTTGCATCTTCTATCAGTGACCAGGGCGTTTCTGACCACTTTTGTTTTTTGTTTTTTTACAGCACTGATACCCAAAGTTGAGATTAACTTGGTTAAGAAACGCTGCCTGAACTCTGCAGCAGCCGATAACTTTGCAATAATGATGAACACAACCCCTGAATAACAATCCCTGAATAACAACCCCTGAAGTGGGGCTGTCACATGTAAATGACCTAGTGTCCAATTTTAATGCCAAATTGAGCGCTTCCCTTGACTCTGTAGCAAATGCCAAGTCAGAAACCTAGGTGTTATGTTTGATTCAGATCTTAATTTGGAGGCCCATATTAAGAATGTGACTAAGACATCTTTTTATCACTTGAGAATCATTGCTAAAGTGAAACCTTTTCTCTCCCAGGCTGACATTGAAAGTCTAATGCATGGTTTTATCAGTAGCAGGTTGGATTACTGTAACACTCTCCTATCTGGTCTACCAAAGAAAGCTATTAGCCAACTCCAAATAGTACAAAATACTGCAGCACATGTCCTCACTAAGACCAGGAGGGCACACACTGCACTTGTTACTTGTCAGTTTTAGATTTTAAGATTATTTTATTAGTCTATAAGTCATTACAGTCTCCCCTCTCCCTAGTGCGTCTCTCTCTCCCTCCTATCTTCTAACCAGGTCCAGTGGATGCCCCACTGTCACCAGTAGACCACCCTGAGTCCGATAGATACCCCTGTGTCTGCTGCAGATGTCGTAGCAAATTAGTTAACACACACACACGCACACACAGACATACAACAGTCCACTTCCGGCCTTAGGCCTGGGTCCAGTACCCCCTTCCCCTCACCCTACCCCGGGTCCGTATCCTCTTCCTACCCCCACCCTACCCCTGACCCCTGCCTCTACCTGGACCCAGGCACACTCACACACACACTGACAGACACCAGTCCTGGGCTCAGATCCCCTTTCCCTCACCCTAACCCGGGTCCGTATCCTTTTCCTACCCCCCACCCTACCCCAACCCCTGCCTCTATCTGGGCCCAGGCACATTTATGCACACACAGACATACACCAATGTTTGCCATGTCTCTCCTATGATGTTATTAGCCTCTCTCACTTTGAAAATGTTATTTATTGCTCTATAAATGTTCTTAGCCGGTAGACAAACATACTCCAGGAGCTTGCTCGATCGCCTCGCTGAGAGGGGTCAGGGAAGAATTTTTACAGCTCACTTATCTGGCCCCCGGGTGATTACTGTTTTTTTGCTTCCCTCTGGAATATGTAGGGGTGGGATATCTGCCCACCTCCCTTGTTCTCTGTAAAGCGCATTGTGTTGCCTCTGGGTATGAAATGCGCTATATAAATAAAGCTTTGATTGATTGATTGATTGATTACATAATCAAGCACCTAAATACATACCAGATATGCTTTAAGATATACACTCAGTAGGTCCCTCAGGTCCTCTGACACTGAGCTTTTATTGGTCCCTAGAGCCAGGACTAAGAGGCAGGTAATTTTTAAGCAAGATCTTAAAACACAACTTTTTAACATTGCTTTTACCACATAGTTTTACTTGTTTTAATATCTTTGTGTACTTAATTTGAATTCTGTTTTATAGTTTTTATTCTATTTTACACTATCCTAAAATGCTTTTACTTTTATAGTTTCTTTTAAATCTGTTCTCACTGTGTTGGTATGATTTATGTTTTTATCTGTCTCTTTTTACGAATAGTGCTATATAAATAAAATGGCATTGACATCTGGAAAAAAGAACAATGACTTATTATTGATTTACATATTTATTGATTTATATATATTTATGGAGTATATTGATATAGTGGAGGAGGTTTGGATAGGCATAAGGATTGGGCAGGGGGATTGAATGGATTGCATGGGTGGTTGGGGTCTGGTTGGAAGGATTGAATGGTTATTGTTTGAGGGGGGGGTTGCTGGTGCTGCTCTCAGTCAACTTCAGTCATCCTTTGGGATCTGTGAGGAGCAGGTCATGATCTTCCAGAGGCCGCTGAAGAATTTACGAACCCCCTTCTTCTTCTTCATCATATTTTTCTTGTTGTTCACTTCCTCTGCAAAAATGTTCTCTAAATTGAGTATTGTGTAGAGAAGAGAGAAGGAAAATTGTTTGATATGAAATATAGATCATATTATGATATATAGAAATAGATGCCCTAACACCCAAAATGTCTAACCTGCTGACTGCTGGACCGCAATGGCCTCCTTGATGGCCTCCTCAATGGCCTCCTTGATGGCCTCCTCAATGGCCTTGGGGATCTCCATGGCCTCCTTGATGGCCTCCACGATGACCTTTGGTACCTCAATGGCCACAATGACCTCCTCAATGGGCTTGGGGGCCACAATGTCCTCCTTGATGACCTCCTCAATGGTCTTGGGGATCTCAATGGCCTCCTTGATGACATCCTCGATGACGGTGGGGGCTTCAATAGCGTCCATGATGTTCCAGATGGCCTCAATGTACTCCATAATGACCCTGGGGGCCTCAATGACCTCCTCAAGGACCTTGGGGTTTTCATTTACCTCCTCCATGAACTCCTCAACCTCTTTGAAGGCCTCCTTAATGACCTCAAAGATCTTGTCAATGTCCTCGGGGGCCTCACTGGCCTCCTCAATGCCAATGGGGGTCTCAATGACCTCATCAATGGGCTTGGGGGCCACAATGTCCTCCTTGATGACCTCCTCAATGGGCTTATGGTCATCCTGTTTCTGGCCATTCACGAGCTCAATCGGCTTTTTCTGCAAGACAGGTTCAATGATGACAAAACTGCGTCAATGGATCAACAATATATATATAGCCTATATATATATATATATAATTTTTGTAAGATGATGTTACATAGTGTTAGGTTACCTCCTGCAAGTTGGAACCGTTTGAAGGAGAGGCCTCACCCATGGATTTATTATCCATATATTTAGAATCCATAGGGGCTCTGTTGAGACAGAGTGCAAGAAACAATTATTTTCTGCGCGCCACAGCTTCTGTTCCCCACTGCGTCCTCATTACATGTCTGGTCCGTAAACACTTTTGTTTTGTAGTGTGTTTGCCTTCTGTATAGTTTTTTCTGTACAGTAATGTTTTATATTGTTCCTTTACTACTATTTTCTTAAATTTTCCTATTGTACAGCACATGGTTTAGAAATAAAATGTACTTACCACTTACAGGTGGTATTATATTTAAAAGTCTTCAAATATCTTCAAATAGTCTTCAAATATGAATTGCTGATTAATCGTGTTGTATAAGGATGCGGTTGTCCGTCAATGTGAAGTTAACTCTGAAACAATATTCAACTTTGTGGAATTAGCCTACTTATATAGAATTATATAGCCATTGTGATGTCGGTCATTATTACGCGCACGGATATCTGATGACTCTTGTGTGGTTGTCATGTGGTGATTTGAAATAACGTTACCATACGAACTAGCCTAGAATTGATTCATAATAAGACTGGCCCCTGTATATATACAAATTTGTATATATAGCCTACAAATTTCAACATTCTACCGCTACTGTAGGCTACAGGAACATCTTTCCAAATCATATCCGGACAGCCTGTAACTTACATGTTTGCCACTTTATCAACGTGATGCTGCAGCCTACGTTCAGCGTATGTGTTCCTATTTAAGGGAATAAGCATTAACAAACATGTCAAGCATAATAGGGCATTATTTTTATTAGATCTTTGAAATCATATTCCGACTCCGAATCCATGCTGTCCTGTTGCAAAATGTTCATGGTGCGCTTCTAGATAGGGTTAAGAAAATTAACTTTCCCCTTATGTCCGCTAGGAATGCTGTTATGCAACATGATATTTACAAATAGGCCAATAGCCACAGCCAAATGTAACCCGGGAGTGTCTACGCGTTTCGCAGTTTAGCGATAACACCATTGAGTTTAGGGTTAAGGAAGATCCTAACCCCTAACCCTAACCATACACCGTCACAGCGGAACACTGACTTGACGGCTAGTCCAGGCGGCCAGCTAATTGAAATACATGTATACTAGATTTAAAAAGATTTAACCTATTTTCTTTTTGCTTGAGACCCAACGATACCCCTTATTTAATACACCCCCACATTAAATCCGTTAAATCCAGTCGTTAATTGTCCACGTTTTCGATAGAGATGGATAGGCATTATTGGCGAAATTAAATAAAGAGTAATCGCTCTCTATGAATCATTCATATTCAAGGGCGTTTTGTTATTTGGAAGACTACTCGTAGGCTAGCAGTAGGATTTGAAAGGAGCCCAAGACAGAGGCGCGCTGCGCTCCTGACCCCCGAGTGCACAGCCCATGATCCGATGAGAGAGAGCGGTGTCGTGTGGCCGATTAAAGCCCCCCGGGTCCTGTTATTCTGTTCATAAAGTAGCCTACTTTGAGACACAACCTCAAAGTGCTGACGAAACGGTTTGGCCTCTCGTCCCGTTAACATTAGGCCTACCTCAGTCCCTGAATAGCCGCGAACCCAACCAAAACATAGTTTTGATGAAGACCGTTTGGAGACCAGTGCTATGGATGTAGGAGCACCCTACTGTATACTATTGAAAATTACCCATTTCTCATTCATGTTGTAAATAACCCTTAGTGAGGACTATTTATTAAGTAGTTACTTCCTGCAAGCCTTTATTTTTCTTAGTGCTGTTTTTTGGTTTGTTCATATTGTAGCGACCTAGGATGGGAGTAGTTAATGTGTGAGTTGATGGTTTGTGGTTCTCACGTTTGGGTTTGTGATTGGTGGACTGGGGGGGAGGCGGGACCTGGGGGTTTTGGCTTGCTTGTCTCTTCCCTGGTGTTCGCAGTTCGTGGGTATGCGCACTAACCAGCCCGTTACTGTTCTCCTGTCTAGTTTGATTGCCAGTTGCTATACAGTGGAATAAACATTCGAGTATTGAACTGTCTCCTCCTTATTCAAGACATTACACTGGTGTCAGAAGTAAACAAAAAAAAAAGAGGAAAAGAAGAAGGAAAAGTTGGGTTAGAAGTTGTCGTTAGCCAGCCTAGCGCTGGGACAGTGAGATAGCTAGCAAGCTAGTCAACGTTAACGTGCGTGCGGCGCCATGGATGGGAACGGAGCGAGGAGAAGAGTAAAGAAGGAGGAGATGAGCGACGATGAGCTGCAGGGAGCCCACGGGTCAGTGGACTTGGATAAAAAAACAAAGAAGTTGAGGGAGAGGAGCAACGGTAACTTGAGAGAGTTTGTGTCTGGGCTAGCAGCTGACGCAGGGTTCGCGCCTTCAGCAGCCCGTATGGCTTCCCCTCCCGCGCACGGTATAACTCAGAGCGCTCTTGATGTAAACAACAATGGCGCCGCCTGTCGCCCAGCTGCTGCAAGAGTGAAGACACCCAAATTCTCTGGTAAGACAGACTGGGAGGCTTTTCATGCACAGTTTGAGCTGTTGGCCAAAGCAGAGGGGTGGTCGACAGATGAAAAAGCTCTACAGCTAGCCTTGTGCCTCACAGAGGATGCTCTCCCCTGCCTGCTGCTCCTGTGCCCAGAGGACAGGGGCAGTTATGGGGCATTAGTTGGGGCTCTGCAGAGGAGGTTTGGACATTGTCTGGAGTCCGGGGTGTTGCGCAACGAACTGAGCAATCGCTCCCGTATGCCTGGGGAGTCCCTGCGAGTGCTGGCCAATGACATCGAGAGCCTGACACGCCGGGCGTACGGCCACATGCCCCCTGAAGTGCAGAGCGAGCTGGCACGGGACCAATTCATCAGAGCCCTTCTACCCGCTGACCTCCGGGCTCAGGTACAGTTGCAGCATCCACGCACCCTGCAGTCAGCCTTTGAGATGGCTGTGGAGAGAGAGATGGTGTGGGCGTCGACCAGCACTGTGAGGAGCTGTCAGCCGGAGAGCTCACCAGCTGTGAGGGCCGCAGTAGGCGGCCTTCAAGGAGAAGAGAAGCCGGCATGGGTGGGTGAAATGACTGAACTGTTGAGGGCTGCGTCGCTGCAGACTGCACGCATGCCTCGCCCGGGACCCAGGGTCTGCTGGGGGTGTGGCGAGGAGGGGCATGTGCTCAGAAAATGCCCCAAAATAGCTCGGGGAAACGGATCGGGTCTCGCTTAGAGGGGGCTGAGCGGACCCAAACCCCATCACCCCCACCATCCCTCTTCCCATCCCAATCTCCACCGCCATCCGCGACCTTTCCCTCACAGACACCGCTGCCGACAGGAGGAGCCCAACAGCACAGCCGGGGGGGCCTGGCTCCACCTCCCCCAGAGGCAGATGACATCACAGACTCCAAGCCCACTGTGGTGGTGGGGCGTGCAGGTGAGGGGGACTCGTGTTATGTCCCTGTCACGGTAGAAGGAGTACCCTGCTCAGCCTTAGTGGACACGGGGTCAACGGTGACTTTGGTACGGCCAGATGTGGTGCCTGGCTGGACTCGGGTTGAGCCCACCACTGTGCAGTTGCGCACGGTCACGGGTGAGCTCGCACCTCTGGTAGGCAAGGGCATGATGACTGTGACTGTGGGGGGGAGGGCTGTGCGTCATCCAGTGTGGATAGCTGCTGTCCAGGAGCCGTGTATCCTGGGTTTGGACTTCCTGAAGGCTACAGGCTGTCAGCTGGACCTGGAGAGGGGCACAGTGAGGTTACTGGAGGGGCCTGCTGTCAAGATGACTCCAGTCGTGACCTCCACCGCGCCTCCTGCCAGGCTCGTCTCCCCAGCAGTAAGTACAGCCGTAACTGTCCTCAACGACCCTCCCCCTTCCTCCCACGTGACTCTCCCCACCCCCTTCCTGTTGTCCACCCCTCATCCGGAGGCGACCCCCCCTTCTGGTACCTCTCAGGCGTGTTCCCATACCGGCGAGAGCCAGTCAGCGCCAGCCCAGCTTCCCCAGGCGGTGCCGGAGGGGACGCTGTCTGCAGTGAGAGAGGTATGGAGGAAGAACTGCGACGGACTAGACCCTCAGCAGCAGGGGCAATTGTGGCAGTTGTTGCTGGACTTCCAAGACAGTTTTGCCATGAGTGAGGAGGAGGTGGGGAGAACGGATCTTGTGCAGCACGACATCAACACGGGGAATGCCCCGCCCATCAGGTGCCGTCCTCGCCGCCTCCCTCTGGCTCGTCAGGAGGCGTGTGACAGAGCTGTGTGGAGCATGCAGCAGGCAGGTATCATCGAGCCCTCCGACAGCCCCTGGGCGGCAGCCGTCGTCATGGTTCCCAAGAAGAACGGGGACTGGCGGCTCTGCGCTGACTACAGGCCGCTGAATAACGTCACCAGGAAGGACTCATACCCCCTGCCGCGCATCGATGAGTCCCTGGACCTAGTCTCCGGGTCCTTTTGGTTCTCATCCCTGGACCTTCGCAGCGGGTACTACCAGGTGCCTCTCGCCCCAGCGGCCAGGCCCAAGACCGCGTTCTGCACGGGGCGGGGGCTGTGGCAGTTCCGAGTTCTCAGCTTCGGGCTCTGTAATGCCCCGGCCACCTTCGAGAGGCTGATGGACAGGGTGCTGGCTGGTGTCCCCCGTGAGCAGTGCCTGATCTACTTGGACGATATCCTGGTCCACGGCAGCTCTTTCGAGGCAGCCCTGGGGTCTCTGTGTCAGGTCCTGGAGAGGATTATAGCAGCGGGCCTGAAGCTGCACCCGGACAAGTGCCGTTTTATGCAGAGGGAGGTGAATTTCTTGGGACACCGGGTGGGGGGTGAGGGCATAGGCACCTTGGAGGAGAAGGTGCAGGCAATCACCAGCTGGCCCACCCCCACCAGCCAGGCGCAGCTGAAGAGCTTTGTCGGTCTGGCCAGCTACTACAGGAGGTTTGTGCGAGGGTTCTCCAGCGTGGCTGCACCCCTGTATCAGCTGTTCCAGAAGGACAGGGACTTTGTGTGGACCAAGGAGTGTCAAGAGGCGTTCAGCAGCCTGCAGCGTGCCTTGAGTGAGGCCCCGGTGCTCTCCCCGCCTGACCCCACCCTGCCCTTCATCCTGGACACAGACGCGAGCGGTGTGGGTGCGGGCGGAGTCCTGTCTCAGGTGGGTCCAAGCGGAGAGAGGGTGGTGGCGTACTTCAGCAGGAGATTCAACAAAGCTGAACGGCGCTACTGTGTCACCCGAAGAGAGCTCCTGGCGGTTGTGCTGTCCATCAAGCACTTCAGGTACTACCTGTGCGGCCTGCCCTTCACTGTGAGGACTGACCACTCTGCTCTCCAGTGGCTCCTGACGTTCAGGGAGCCAGAGGGGCAGATGGCCAGGTGGCTGGAGGAGCTCCAGGCGTACAACTTTACAGTGATGCACAGGGCCGGAGCACGCCACACCAATGCAGATGCTCTCTCCCGCCGCCCATGTGCTGAAGATGGGTGCCGCTACTGTGTGCGGAGGGAGACACGAGAGAGAGAGAGCTGCGTGCAGAGGAGGAGTGCTGTGCTGCAGTACGTCAGGGGCAGGTGATCGTCTGCCGAGAGCTGCAGACAGTGGAAGCAGCTGAGTGGAGGAGGCAGCAAGAGCAGGACACAGACCTACAGCCCGTGCTGCAGTGGGTGGAGGTGCAGCGGCGACCCCTAGTGGATGAAGTGGCTGCGCTCTCCAAGGCGACCAAGGGGCTGTGGGCTGCATTTGAGTCCCTGCGGCTGTGTGACGGTGTGCTGCAGCGGGCGTGGAAAGAGCCGGCGACAGGGGAAGAGAGGTGGCAGGTGGTGGTCCCCAAGGGCCTGCAGGAGACTGTACTCAAGGCAATGCATGGAGCAGTGGGGAGTGGGCACTTCGGGGTCAGTAAGACACTCCGCCGTCTCCGCCAGAGTTTCTACTGGGGGCGAGCCAGGAGAGATGTGGAGGACTTTTGCCGCCGCTGTGACCCCTGTACGGCTCGCAAAGGTCCCACTGGACGCTCCCACGCCCCACTGCAGCAGTTTCCAGCTGGGGCACCAATGGAGAGAGTGGCGGTGGACGTAGTGGGCCCGTTTCCCCGCTCAGACAGGGGGAATCGCTATGTCCTCACCGCCATGGACTATTTCACTAAGTGGCCCGAGGCCTACGCCCTCCCGGACCAGGAGGCAGAGACCATAGCGGATGCACTGGTGGAGGGCATGTTCTGCCGCCTGGGGGTGCCCGAGTGTATCCACAGCGACCAGGGGAGGAACTTTGAATCCCGGGTTTTCGCCTGCATGTGTGACCGACTGGGGATGCACAAGACCCGCACCACCCCCTTGCACCCCCAGAGCGACGGTTTGGTGGAGAGGTTTCACCGGACCCTGGGCCAGCAGCTGGCCATCCTCACGTCGAGGCATCAGCGTGACTGGGACACGCACCTGCCCCTGGTGCTTATGGCGTGTCGCTCAGCAGTCCAAGCGTCTACCTCCTGCACCCCAGCCCTTCTCATGCTGGGGAGAGAGCTCCGCACCCCGGCAGAGCTGGCGTTTGGGCGTCCTCCTGACTCCCTAGCCATTTCCCCGGGCCCAGAGTATGCCAGGAGGCTTCAGGACCGCCTGGAGTCAGCCCATAGTTTTGCCCGCGAACAGCAGCAGCGCGCTGGCATCAGACAGAAACGGAACTATGATGTGGGGACCCGGGGAAGGCACTTTCTGCCAGGAGAGCTGGTCTGGGTCTACAGCCCCCAACGGAAGAAGGGCCGGTGTCCCAAGCTGGACAGCCAGTGGTCGGGGCCCTGCAGAGTGCTGGAGAGGGTGGGGGCGGTTGTCTACAGGGTGCAGCTGCCCCCCCGCGGGAGGAAGGTGGTGCTCCACAGAGACAGACTAGCTCCCTACAGGGGGGGCTCCCTCCCTCAGGGCTCAGGGAGGGCGTCGACCCCTCCTCCTCCAGCGTCCCCCCCGGCTGCCCCCTCCTCGCCCACTCCAGGTTCCTCAGTGATGGTCCCCCCAGCCCTTTCCCCGTCACCCCAGTCTCCTTTCCCTGTCCCTCGGAACAGCAGCCCCCTGCCGGGGACTGGTCTCCCCGGGCACTCGTTCCCTGCTTCCCCGGCTGCATTCCCTGTCCCCCTTCCCCCAGCAGCACGCCAGCCCTCGCAGAGGCAGAGGAGACCTCCAGGTCGCTTTGGAGACTTTGTTTGTTCCCTCGGGGGCGAGGAACGTATTGGTGGGGGGGCAATGTAGCGACCTAGGATGGGAGTAGTTAATGTGTGAGTTGATGGTTTGTGGTTCTCACGTTTGGGTTTGTGATTGGTGGACTGGGGGGGAGGCGGGACCTGGGGGTTTTGGCTTGCTTGTCTCTTCCCTGGTGTTCGCAGTTCGTGGGTATGCGCACTAACCAGCCCGTTACTGTTCTCCTGTCTAGTTTGATTGCCAGTTGCTATACAGTGGAATAAACATTCGAGTATTGAACTGTCTCCTCCTTATTCAAGACATTACAATATTATGAGACCTTTTGGTAAACTAACCTTCTGTATTTGCTCCCTGTAACATTTGTGTTACCTGTAACCCATTAAGCACCTAGCTGGAACGGGAACAAGGTATTGTTTGTTGTGTGATTTGTTTCGATCTAACTGTTAAGAAGTATTTAATTCAATTGATGCATTTCTACCGCAATGGCATGCTGATGTTAGCTCCTGATGTTAGATGTAGTTGAAATGAATGGCTGTAACGCGACGGTAATGCTAGCTTTCTTATACACCAATTGATATGGTCTACCGTTTAAGTTTGTATGTTGTAAGAGCTCATTTTATTTCCATCATCTCTCCTGTAGCTCGGTGTTTCTTGAGGAAACTGCAAGGAAGGCATTGTGTTCAATATAAGGATGGCTGAACAATAAAAGGCTTCTGGAAACATCAGTAGGCTACGCTTCACCGCATTATCTAGTAGGGTTCTACACTAAGAATGATTTCTGAAGTGTATTTCACTCAGAAAAGTATGGAACGTATGACTTGGAGAACACAATCCTGAGACATGCGGGCCTCATTACAGAAACCTGCTGTCTTATCTCAGTTAAGGACCACATTTAGGATGTTTGCTATTACAGAAACCTGTTTACAATAACAATGTGCCCAATGACAATGTTTATCGTTGCTAAGCAACCTCATACCAGCTGATAGTTAAGCACAGGTGCAACAGAAAGCTAGCAGCTAACTTCATTAACTAACACTACTACATATGGATATATAACGTTACATTGTTCTGTTCTTGTGTTTCTTTGAGAGAAGAAACAACAACTGACGAGTTGTAATCAGACCAATCGAAAGTCCACTGTGAGCAGTGATGCTTTTACAGATGTCGTATAATAAATGATCATCTGAAAACAAAAAAACGGACTACCAGGCCGTCTGTACACCCCACTAATGTTTGGCGCATTGCATCCAATCCTTCCGCTACCCTAATATATATAATAATATATATATATAATACCAGCTTTCATGTCTCAGAAGGAGAGGAGAGGCAATGCCTTAACTTCACCCAACAGTAGATGTACTCGTGACCTGGTAATCACAAGTACGTTAGCTCAACTCAGCTGTATTTATACCACACATATAGCAACGCAATTAGGGTCACGGTTGGTAGTATAATTGTCCTTTTTACTGTATTAACTTGATTATCAACTAGACTATGATGTTCTATTCCTCATTTTCTTATGGGGACACTGGCGCAGGTAGACAATCACTTCAGTACAGGAAACAAACACACAGAAGCAACCAAGACGGTATACGACTAAAGACAAGAGAAAAAAAAAGTAAGTGCAACTGATATAGCCTACTGTACAATAACATTTTATATGTTTTCACAGTCAATTTTGATTCTGTTAAATGTATACCTTCTCACAGGTTTGTTGGTATGTAAAAGGTCAACGTGGGTTGGGGATGGGGGACACTTCCAAGTGCCACTGTACAGTATCTAGTTCTGAAGGTGTAACATACAGTAGACCTACAGGTCAATATTTATTGTTTTCTAATAATCCATCATTAAATCATGCAGTAATCAATCAATGATCATGCTACCAAGGTTGTCACAAACATATTTACGAAATAGTCCTCTAAAATGTCTTTGACACTTGTTTTGAGCCTTTATTCAAAAGATGGTCAACTTAATTTCCTGATTCCTGCAGCTCAAAGAGCTGTCTTTGAACAAACAGGAAATGGCTTATTCCCTACACTCTGACTCCCTCTTGTGTCTGAAAAAGAGAGGTGTACATTTGTTGACAAGAAGATGCTCAGCTCTCTGCTTTAACAGAAACGAGATGGTGCTTGAGAGAGCACAGACCTCCGCCAATTAATGCATTTTGTGGCTCTGTGCATGTGCACGTGCGAGTAGTAATGTTTGGTATTGCTGCATTCATTAGGTCGATAGCTTTATATCCAAACTCCTTGTCTCTGTGACATTCCTACGTCGAGATATGTCCATTTCACCCCCCTAGCATTGACAATGGATGGGGAGAATTTTTCACTCCTGAGCCACATCTGGCAAACTGCTGTGTGTGACAACCTACCAATATTAGAATCTCAATTCAATAAAGAAACATAACTTCATACCTAACTGCAGTTTGAATTCATAAAGAAACATAACTTCATACCCAACTGCAGTCGTAATTCATAAAGAAACTTCACTTCATACCTAACTGCAGTCTTAATTCATAAAGAAACTTCACATCATACCTACTGTAAAAGCAGTCTTAATTCCTAAAGAATAAAAACCTTAATCCAACAGCACAATTGTATGAGAAAGAGCAATTTTAGCTTTTCCCAGAGATATTGGTGATAAATGAATAGGATTGAATAATTTGTGACCAGCCATATAATTCTATATACAATATAGATGTAGTCTGATGGTCTGGTGTTCAAGAGCTCCCCCTAGAGGCAGATCCTACACACAGCATTTTTTATGTGGATTACTGTAATATACTATCATAAATACATATAGGCCTACTGTAGATATGGAAACAGTCATAAACTGCATGTGTCAATGTTGTTGACACAGTAATTACTGTTTTTTTGCTTCCCTCTGGAATATGTAGAGAGTGGGTCGTATGCCCACCTCCCTTGTTCTCTGTAAAGCGCATTGTGTTGCCTCTGGGTATGAAATGCGCTATATAAATAAAGCTTTGATTGATTGTTCTAAAGTGTCATGTGTAATGTTATTCCAGCCAGGTGTTAGCCCTCACTAGTGATGTTCGACAAGTCTACCCAGAGGTTTGTCCGTGTAATCCAGGGATCCAACTCAAAGGGAGGTCTTATCCCCAACACCCGACTCAACGACTCCAGCAAACTGCTGGATTCCACCAGGCTGGTTATACAAACCAAACCCAGATGGCCGATATTTTCCAAACGCTTGTTTGTACGTTTGTTACACTGTAATCCAAGTATTTCCGTCCTGTTACAAATGGCTGTATTCTAATGTTGTTCTACTGAGTATCTTGGCCAGTTGTTGAAAAAATAAACATTCTTAAGTGCTTCTTTTCTTTAACGCCGGCTCCTGTCTGTCTGTGATTGAATGAGTGCTTGAAAAACATCACAGACCAATGTTGTGGATATACTTAATTTTTAATATTTATTTTTTATTGTGCTCATGTATAGAAAAAAAGGCAAGGCAGATGGAGTATTATATGTACATTGATTACCCGAGTAACAAAAAGACGATCTGTACACCATGCAGTCCCAGGATGAGAAGGTCAGAGGTCAGGTGTGTGATGTAGCAGTGATGCAGTCCCAGGATGAGAAGGTCAGAGGTCAGGTGTGTGATGTAGCAGCGATGCAGTCCCAGGATGAGAAGGTCAGAGGTCAGGTGTGTGATGTAGCAGCGATGCAGTCCCAGGATGAGAAGGTCAGAGGTCAGGTGTGTGATGTAGCAGCGATGCAGTCCCAGGATGAGAAGGTCAGGTGTGTGATGTAGCAGTGATGCAGTCCCAGGATGAGAAGGTCAGGTGTGTGATGTAGCAGTGATGCAGTCCCAGGATGAGAAGGTCAGGTGTGTGATGTAGCAGTGATGCAGTCCCAGGATGAGAAGGTCAGAGGTCAGGTGTGTGATGTAGCAGTGATGCAGTCCCAGGATGAGAAGGTCAGGTGTGTTATGTAGCAGTGATGCAGTCCCAGGATGAGAAGGTCAGGTGTGTGATGTAGCAGTGATGCAGTCCCAGGATGAGAAGGTCAGAGGTCAGGTGTGTGATGTAGCAGCGATGCAGTCCCTCTCGGCGGGAGAGCACAGGAAGTACACCTGGAGAACACAACACACTGTCCAGAGACCACCTGATGAGATGCATCACTATACCATACAATAGTTGTTTATAGATTAGGACTGAGATGTATTATCTGAGAGGGTGTTGGTTGGAACCCCGGCTCTTCAATGAGCTTTGAGTTGAAGACGAGAGCACCACAGAGGGCAGTTTGGCCTGGCAGGATGGAAGGGTGTAGCCAAACCAAGCCCTCCTCTCCAGCCTACATCACCTGCCAGTCCTCCTTCAGTCTATACCACCTGGCAGTCCTCCTTCAGTCTATACCACCTGGCACCTCTGTGACAAGCTGACTACTTTGAAAACAGTCTTTAATTGTGGCCTGTTCCCCACCATCTGATCAACTATAGAAGTTTGTGCCTAAAGCCTAGTTTTCTCAATCCATGCTCAAAACATGCACGGCTGGTATACTTCCATCCACTCCTGTCTCTTCCTGGGCGCAGCACAACAGGAATGAGAAAGAGGGGGGAATGGGTGAATTAATTGGAGTGTGACGCCCCTGGTGAGAATTGTGAGTCACATACTGAGAACCTAGGTCAAGTACACACACTGTACATTTGACTTGAGGTGCGTTAGATTTATCTCTGAGTTTGAGGCCCAAGTATGAGAGAGCTACCTGTCTTTTATCCATATCTGGGCAACATAACGCATGAAAGAAACATGAGACAACTTTAAAGGTTATGTACATTTATACAGTTTCACAAATACAGTACGTCATTAACAGTAATGTCACATGACACACAGACATTCAGATATGGAGCAACATAGAACCATTTGGGGGAGTCGATCGCCTTGTTGAGAGGGGTCAAGGAAGAATTTTTACAGCTCACTTATCTGGCCACCGGGTGATTACTGTTTTTTTGCTTCCCTATGGAATATGTAGAGGTGGGTCGTATGCCCACCTCTCTTGTTCTCTGTAAAACGCATTGTGTTGCCTCTGGGTATGAAATGCGCTATACAAATAAAGCTTTGATGGAGCAAGCTCCTGGAGTATGTTTGTCTACCAGCTAAGAACATTTATAAAGCAATACATTACATTTTCAGAGTAAGAGAAGCTAAAAACGACATAGGAGAGACATGGCAAATACTGGTGTGTGTTTGCTATGGCCCAGGCCTAAAGCCGGAAGTGGGCTGGTGTATGTCTGTGTGTACGTGTGTGTGACAGGAAGTCCAGGCAGCTCACTGAGCACAGTCGTGGGATGGGCACTGATTAGCGCGCATCAGGATACAGTGGAGATAGAACCCAAACACAGGCAGAGAATGTTCAGAGACTTTATTCATGAATGAAATCAGTACAAGCACAAGACATAACAAGTAACCCCAAACTGAACAAACCAAATGTTGAGGCCAATGGGGTAGATGGTGATGGTCTAGATGACACGTCTTCACACACCCTGGTCCAGCATACCAGAGTTTAGTTCATCAGCACTGTAGCCAGGGTCCTTCCTCAGCATGTCCACGTATGTTGTCTTTTTGGTCGGTCTGTCATCGTGGGGTTATTTGTTATGTATTGTGTCTTGAACGTCTTGTTTCCGGCCAGGCTGTTAGCAGGATGTGACCTTGGATTTTTCCTGGTTCAGAGCCGGTAGCCCATGTTCAAAGATTGCAAGCTTTCTTTTGAACGCTTGAATAAAGGGGCAACTCGCTCTGACAAGCGGGTCTTGGACACAATCAGGTGACATGTGCTGACGGGACTCTTCACTGCGAGCCACCTCCTTCAGCCTGTCCGGCAGCAGCATCCCAATGATGCGGACTATCAGGATGGCTCGTCTCCA
Organism: Borostomias antarcticus; assembly: GCF_949987555.1. Taxonomy (NCBI): domain Eukaryota; kingdom Metazoa; phylum Chordata; class Actinopteri; order Stomiiformes; family Stomiidae; genus Borostomias; species Borostomias antarcticus. The sequence continues at coordinate 9,096,104 of NC_140235.1, forward strand.
CAGCCCACGGATGCGCCTCCGACGGAGAGTCAGATCCGGACATGGCCTCCAGTGGGGCTTGGGTGATCGTGAAACGTCCGCGTCAGATTGTTCCTTTACCAGCACACCACTAGACGCCATGGGGGTGGTGATCGCGAATGGTGGTCTAACAGATGGAGCTGTGATAGAAGGGACCGGGTCCGATGGACCTGTTACAGACGGGGCTGAGTCAGGTGTCCTCTTCATCAGAGAGTCCGAGGTAGAAGTGGTCGCTCCTTCACAGACTTCTTCCCACTCCTTACAAATGAGCCTCCGACGCCGAGAGAGCTCCAGATTGCATCTCCAGTGGGGCTCGGGTGATCGTGGAACGTTTGGCTCAGATTGTCCCTTTAGCGCCACCCCACTAGACGCCATGGGGGTGGATAAGGCGCTAGTGGGGCTGTCGTCTCTACTGGTCCTGGTCATGGAAAGTGGTGGACTGACAGATGGAGCTGTGTCGGATGGAGCTGTGTCAGGAGCCCTCTTAACCATAGAGTCCGAGGTGGAAATGGCCGCCCCTTGATAGACTCCCTCCCACTTCTTGCGAAAGAGTCTCTGACGCAGAGAGAGCTCCAGATCTCGCTTCCAGTGGGCCGTGGGCGATCGTGGTACATCCAGCTCAGATTGTCCCTTTACCACCACACCACTAAAAACCTTGTTCGTGGATAGGTGGCTAGCGGGGCTGTGTCCTCTACTGGTCCTAGTCATGGAGAGTGGTGGACTGACAGATGGACCTGTTACAGACAGGGCTGTATCAGGTACCCTCTTCATAAGAGAGTCCGAGGTAGAAGTGGTCGCTCCTTCACAGACTTCTTCCCACTCCTTACAAATGAGCCTCTGACGCCGAGAGAGCTCCAGATCTCGTCTCCAGTGGGGCTCGGGTGATCGTGGAGTGTCCGGCTCAGATTGGTCCTTTACCAGCACACCACTAGATGCCATGGGGGTGGATAAGGCGCTAGCGGGGCTGTGTCCTCTACTGGTCCTGGTCAAGGAGAGTGTTGGACTGACAGATGGAGCTGTGTCAGATGGAGCTGTGTCAGGAGCCTTCTTAACCATAGAGTCTGAGGTGGAAATGGCCGCCCCTTGAAAGACTCCCTCCCACTTCTTGCGAAAGAGTCTCTGACGCAGAGAGAGCTCCAGATCTCGCTTCCAGTGGGCCGTGGGCGATCGTGGTACGTCCAGCTCAGATTGTCCCTTTACCACCACACCACTAAAAACCTTGTTCGTGGATAGGTGGCTAGCGGGGCTGTGTCCTCTACTGGTCCTAGTCATAGAGAGTGGTGGACTGACAGATGGACCTGTGACAGACAGGGCTGTGTCAGATGGACCTGTTACAGACAGGGCTGTATCAGGTACCCTCTTCATAAGAGAGTCCGAGGTAGAAGTGGTCGCTCCTTCACAGACGTCTTCCCACTTCTTACAAATGAGCCTCTGACACCGAGAGAGCTCCAGATTGCATCTCCAGGGGGCCTTGGGCGATCGTGGAACGTCCGGCTCAGATTGTCCCTTTAGCGCCACCCCACTAGACGCCATGGGGGTGGATAAGGCGCTAGCGGGGCTGTCTCCTCTACTGGTCCTGGTCATGGAAAGTGGTGGACTGACAGATGGAGCTGTGTCAGATGGAGCTGTGTCAGGAGCCCTCTTAACCATAGAGTCCGAGGTGGAAATGGCCGCCCCTTGATAGACTCCCTCCCACTTCTTGCGAAAGAGCCTCCGACGCAGAGAGAACTTGGAGGAGGACGGGGCTGTGTCAAATGAACCGGTGACAGACAGGGCTGTGACAAATGAACCGGTGACAGACGGGGCTGTGTCAAATGAACCAGTGACAGACGAGGCCGTGTCAAATGAACCGGTGACAGACGGGGCTGTGACAAATGAACTGGTGACAGACGGGGCTGTGTGAAATGAACTCATCTCAGACACCGGGTCTTGTCCACAGCCCCCCGGATCATAGGAGTCAGAACCTGGATCGTCTTGTCCTGGACAGTCCCAATAGCTCGCATGCATCTTCGCATGCAGTCCCAATGGCTCGCATGCACACATGCACCGGGCTGTCACACTGTCCAGCTGGCGATTTCTCCATTTATATAGCCAAAGCGCGATCAGGATCTCATAGAGCGCAATAAAAACTACCGTGCAGAGGAGTTTCACATCAAGATCCAGGAACGGGGTCTGAAAGGGCGTCGCCTCAGGACCTTGGTTTGCAGGTCTACATGAAATTGGCACCCTCTCTCGGGTTCTAAAAAGATCAATTATTCCACTAAGGAACATATTGGCAAAGATACATCGCAACATATTCCTCTCATCGCAAACACCGCACTGAGGCTTGTCCACTTGTTAAGGCAGGATATGTACCTTGCCGCTGTGACGTGTACACGTTACGCCGTAGTGCCCGTGATGTCACAGACCGGATATAATTCTATCCGGTCTGTGACATCACGGGCACTACGGCGTAACGTGTACACGTCACAGCGGCAACACTGACTTGACGGCTAGTCCAGGCGGCCAGCTAATTGAAATAAATGTATACTAGATTTAAAAAGATTTAAGCTATTTTCTTTTTGCTTGAGACCCAACGATACCCCTTATTTAATACACCCCCACATTAAATCCGTTAAATCCAGTCGTTAATTGTCCACGTTTTCGATAGAGATGGATAGGCATTATTGGCGAAATTAAATAAAGAGTAATCGCTCTCTATGAATCATTCATATTCAAGGGCGTTTTGTTATTTGGAAGACTACTCGTAGGCTAGCAGTAGGATTTGAAAGGAGCCCAAGACAGAGGCGCGCTGCGCTCCTGACCCCCGAGTGCACAGCCCATGATCCGATGAGAGAGAGCGGTGTCGTGTGGCCGATTAAAGCCCCCCGGGTCCTGTTATTCTGTTCATAAAGTAGCCTACTTTGAGACACAACCTCAAAGTGCTGACGAAACGGTTTGGCCTCTCGTCCCGTTAACATTAGGCCTATCAGTCCCTGAATAGCCGCGAACCCAACCAAAACATAGTTTTGATGAAGACCGTTTGGAGACCAGTGCTATGGATATAGGAGCACCCTACTGTATACTATTGAAAATTACCCATTTCTCATTCATGTTGTAAATAACCCTTAGTGAGGACTATTTATTAAGTAGTTACTTCCTGCAAGCCTTTATTTTTCTTAGTGCTGTTTTTTGGTTTGTTCATATTATGAGACCTTTTGGTAAACTAACCTTCTGTATTTGCTCCCTGTAACATTTGTGTTACCTGTAACCCATTAAGCACCTAGCTGGAACGGGAACAAGGTATTGTTTGTTGTGTGATTTGTTTCGATCTAACTGTTAAGAAGTATTTAATTCAATTGATGCATTTCTACCGCAATGGCATGCTGATGTTAGCTCCTGATGTTAGATGTAGTTGAAATGAATGGCTGTAACGCGACGGTAATGCTAGCTTTCTTATACACCAATTGATATGGTCTACCGTTTAAGTTTGTATGTTGTAAGAGCTCATTTTATTTCCATCATCTCTCCTGTAGCTCGGTGTTTCTTGAGGAAACTGCAAGGAAGGCATTGTGTTCAATATAAGGACGGCTGAACAATAAAAGGCTTCTGGAAACATCAGTACGCTTCACCGCATTATCTAGTAGGGTTCTACACTAAGAATGATTTCTGAAGTGTATTTCACTCAGAAAAGTATGGAACGTATGACTTGGAGAACACAATCCTGAGACATGCGGGCCTCATTACAGAAACCTAGCTGTCTTATCTCAGTTAAGGACCACATTTAGGATGTTTGCTATTACAGAAACCTGTTTACAATAACAATGTGCCCAATGGCAATGTTTATCGTTGCTAAGCAACCTCATACCAGCTGATAGTTAAGCACAGGTGCAACAGAAAGCTAGCAGCTAACTTCATTAACTAACACTACTACATATGGATATATAACGTTACATTGTTCTGTTCTTGTGTTTCTTTGAGAGAAGAAACAACAACTGACGAGTTGTAATCAGACCAATCGAAAGTCCACTGTGAGCAGTGATGCTTTTACAGATGTCGTATAATAAATGATCATCTGAAAACAAAAAAACGGACTACCAGGCCGTCTGTACACCCCACTAATGTTTGGCGCATTGCATCCAATCCTTCCGCTACCCTAATATATATAATAATATATATATATAATACCAGCTTTCATGTCTCAGAAGGAGAGGAGAGGCAATGCCTTAACTTCACCCAACAGTAGATGTACTCGTGACCTGGTAATCACAAGTACGTTAGCTCAACTCAGCTGTATTTATACCACACATATAGCAACGCAATTAGGGTCACGGTTGGTAGTATAATTGTCCTTTTTACTGTATTAACTTGATTATCAACTAGACTATGATGTTCTATTCCTCATTTTCTTATGGGGACACTGGCGCAGGTAGACAATCACTTCAGTACAGGAAACAAACACACAGAAGCAACCAAGACGGTATACGACTAAAGACAAGAGAAAAAAAAAGTAAGTGCAACTGATATAGCCTACTGTACAATAACATTTTATATGTTTTCACAGTCAATTTTGATTCTGTTAAATGTATACCTTCTCACAGGTTTGTTGGTATGTAAAAGGTCAACGTGGGTTGGGGATGGGGGACACTTCCAAGTGCCACTGTACAGTATCTAGTTCTGAAGGTGTAACATACAGTAGACCTCCAGGTCAATATTTATTGTTTTCTAATAATCCATCATTAAATCATGCAGTAATCAATCAATGATCATGCTACCAAGGTTGTCACAAACATATTTACGAAATAGTCCTCTAAAATGTCTTTGACACTTGTTTTGAGCCTTTATTCAAAAGATGGTCAACTTAATTCCCTGATTCCTGCAGCTCAAAGAGCTGTCTTTGAACAAACAGGAAATGGCTTATTCCCTACACTCTGACTCCCTCTTGTGTCTGAAAAAGAGAGGTGTACATTTGTTGACAAGAAGATGCTCAGCTCTCTGCTTTAACAGAAACGAGATGGTGCTTGAGAGAGCACAGACCTCCGCCAATTAATGCATTTTGTGGCTCTGTGCATGTGCACGTGCGAGTAGTAATGTTTGGTATTGCTGCATTCATTAGGTCGATAGCTTTATATCCAAACTCCTTGTCTCTGTGACATTCCTACGTCGAGATATGTCCATTTCACCCCCCTAGCATTGACAATGGATGGGGAGAATTTTTCACTCCTGAGCCACATCTGGCAAACTGCTGTGTGTGACAACCTACCAATATTAGAATCTCAATTCAATAAAGAAACATAACTTCATACCTAACTGCAGTTTGAATTCATAAAGAAACATAACTTCATACCCAACTGCAGTCGTAATTCATAAAGAAACTTCACTTCATACCTAACTGCAGTCTTAATTCATAAAGAAACTTCACATCATACCTACTGTAAAAGCAGTCTTAATTCCTAAAGAATAAAAACCTTAATCCAGCAGCACAATTGTATGAGAAAGAGCAATTTTAGCTTTTCCCAGAGATATTGGTGATAAATGAATAGGATTGAATAATTTGTGACCAGCCATATAATTCTATATACAATATAGATGTAGTCTGATGGTCTGGTGTTCAAGAGCTCCCCCTAGAGGCAGATCCTACACACAGCATTTTTTATGTGGATTACTGTAATATACTATCATAAATACATATACTGTAGATATGGAAACAGTCATAAACTGCATGTGTCAATGTTGTTGACACAGTGATTACTGTTTTTTTGCTTCCCTCTGGAATATGTAGAGAGTGGGTCGTATGCCCACCTCCCTTGTTCTCTGTAAAGCGCATTGTGTTGCCTCTGGGTATGAAATGCGCTATATAAATAAAGCTTTGATTGATTGTTCTAAAGTGTCATGTGTAATGTTATTCCAGCCAGGTGTTAGCCCTCACTAGTGATGTTCGACAAGTCTACCCAGAGGTTTGTCCGTGTAATCCAGGGATCCAACTCAAAGGGAGGTCTTATCCCCAACACCGACTCAACGACTCCAGCAAACTGCTGGATTCCACCAGGCTGGTTATACAAACCAAACCCAGATGGCCGATATTTTCAAACGCTTGTTTGTACGTTTGTTACACTGTAATCCAAGTATTTCCGTCCTGTTACAAATGGCTGTATTCTAATGTTGTTCTACTGAGTATCTTGGCCAGTTGTTGAAAAAATAAACATTCTTAAGTGCTTCTTTTCTTTAACGCCGGCTCCTGTCTGTCTGTGATTGAATGAGTGCTTGAAAAACATCACAGACCAATGTTGTGGATATACTTAATTTTTAATATTTATTTTTTATTGTGCTCATGTATAGAAAAAAAGGCAAGGCAGATGGAGTATTATATGTACATTGATTACCCGAGTAACAAAAAGACGATCTGTACACCATGCAGTCCCAGGATGAGAAGGTCAGAGGTCAGGTGTGTGATGTAGCAGTGATGCAGTCCCAGGATGAGAAGGTCAGAGGTCAGGTGTGTGATGTAGCAGCGATGCAGTCCCAGGATGAGAAGGTCAGAGGTCAGGTGTGTGATGTAGCAGCGATGCAGTCCCAGGATGAGAAGGTCAGAGGTCAGGTGTGTGATGTAGCAGCGATGCAGTCCCAGGATGAGAAGGTCAGGTGTGTGATGTAGCAGTGATGCAGTCCCAGGATGAGAAGGTCAGGTGTGTGATGTAGCAGTGATGCAGTCCCAGGATGAGAAGGTCAGGTGTGTGATGTAGCAGTGATGCAGTCCCAGGATGAGAAGGTCAGAGGTCAGGTGTGTGATGTAGCAGTGATGCAGTCCCAGGATGAGAAGGTCAGGTGTGTGATGTAGCAGTGATGCAGTCCCAGGATGAGAAGGTCAGAGGTCAGGTGTGTGATGTAGCAGCGATGCAGTCCCTCTCGGCGGGAGAGCACAGGAAGTACACCTGGAGAACACAACACACTGTCCAGAGACCACCTGATGAGATGCATCACTATACCATACAATAGTTGTTTATAGATTAGGACTGAGATGTATTATCTGAGAGGGTGTTGGTTGGAACCCCGGCTCTTCAATGAGCTTTGAGTTGAAGACGAGAGCACCACAGAGGGCAGTTTGGCCTGGCAGGATGGAAGGGTGTAGCCAAACCAAGCCCTCCTCTCCAGCCTACATCACCTGGCAGTCCTCCTTCAGTCTATACCACCTGGCAGTCCTCCTTCAGTCTATACCACCTGGCACCTCTGTGACAAGCTGACTACTTTGAAAACAGTCTTTAATTGTGGCCTGTTCCCCACCATCTGATCAACTATAGAAGTTTGTGCCTAAAGCCTAGTTTTCTCAATCCATGCTCAAAACATGCACGGCTGGTATACTTCCATCCACTCCTGTCTCTTCCTGGGCGCAGCACAACAGGAATGAGAAAGAGGGGGGAATGGGTGAATTAATTGGAGTGTGACGCCCCTGGTGAGAATTGTGAGTCACATACTGAGAACCTAGGTCAAGTACACACACTGTACATTTGACTTGAGGTGCGTTAGATTTATCTCTGAGTTTGAGGCCCAAGTATGAGAGAGCTACCTGTCTTTTATCCATATCTGGGCAACATAACGCATGAAAGAAACATGAGACAACTTTAAAGGTTATGTACATTTATACAGTTTCACAAATACAGTACGTCATTAACAGTAATGTCACATGACACACAGACATTCAGATATGGAGCAACATAGAACCATTTGGGGGAGTCGATCGCCTTGTTGAGAGGGGTCAAGGAAGAATTTTTACAGCTCACTTATCTGGCCACCGGGTGATTACTGTTTTTTTGCTTCCCTATGGAATATGTAGAGGTGGGTCGTATGCCCACCTCTCTTGTTCTCTGTAAAACGCATTGTGTTGCCTCTGGGTATGAAATGCGCTATACAAATAAAGCTTTGATGGAGCAAGCTCCTGGAGTATGTTTGTCTACCAGCTAAGAACATTTATAAAGCAATACATTACATTTTCAGAGTAAGAGAAGCTAAAAACGACATAGGAGAGACATGGCAAATACTGGTGTGTGTTTGCTATGGCCCAGGCCTAAAGCCGGAAGTGGGCTGGTGTATGTCTGTGTGTACGTGTGTGTGACAGGAAGTCCAGGCAGCTCACTGAGCACAGTCGTGGGATGGGCACTGATTAGCGCGCATCAGGATACAGTGGAGATAGAACCCAAACACAGGCAGAGAATGTTCAGAGACTTTATTCATGAATGAAATCAGTACAAGCACAAGACATAACAAGTAACCCCAAACTGAACAAACCAAATGTTGAGGCCAATGGGGTAGATGGTGATGGTCTAGATGACACGTCTTCACACACCCTGGTCCAGCATACCAGAGTTTAGTTCATCAGCACTGTAGCCAGGGTCCTTCCTCAGCATGTCCACGTATGTTGTCTTTTTGGTCGGTCTGTCATCGTGGGGTTATTTGTTATGTATTGTGTCTTGAACGTCTTGTTTCCGGCCAGGCTGTTAGCAGGATGTGACCTTGGATTTTTCCTGGTTCAGAGCCGGTAGCCCATGTTCAAAGATTGCAAGCTTTCTTTTGAACGCTTGAATAAAGGGGCAACTCGCTCTGACAAGCGGGTCTTGGACACAATCAGGTGACATGTGCTGACGGGACTCTTCACTGCGAGCCACCTCCTTCAGCCTGTCCGGCAGCAGCATCCCAATGATGCGGACTATCAGGATGGCTCGTCTCCACAGCCCACGGATGCGCCTCCGACGGAGAGTCAGATCCGGACATGGCCTCCAGTGGGGCTTGGGTGATCGTGAAACGTCCGCGTCAGATTGTTCCTTTACCAGCACACCACTAGACGCCATGGGGGTGGTGATCGCGAATGGTGGTCTAACAGATGGAGCTGTGATAGAAGGGACCGGGTCCGATGGACCTGTTACAGACGGGGCTGAGTCAGGTGTCCTCTTCATCAGAGAGTCCGAGGTAGAAGTGGTCGCTCCTTCACAGACTTCTTCCCACTCCTTACAAATGAGCCTCCGACGCCGAGAGAGCTCCAGATTGCATCTCCAGTGGGGCTCGGGTGATCGTGGAACGTTTGGCTCAGATTGTCCCTTTAGCGCCACCCCACTAGACGCCATGGGGGTGGACTGACAGATGGAGCTGTGTCGGATGGAGCTGTGTCAGGAGCCCTCTTAACCATAGAGTCTGAGGTGGAAATGGCCGCCCCTTGATAGACTCCCTCCCACTTCTTGCGAAAGAGTCTCTGACGCAGAGAGAGCTCCAGATCTCGCTTCCAGTGGGCCGTGGGCGATCGTGGTACGTCCAGCTCAGATTGTCCCTTTACCACCACACCACTAAAAACCTTGTTCGTGGATAGGTGGCTAGCGGGGCTGTGTCCTCTACTGGTCCTAGTCATGGAGAGTGGTGGACTGACAGATGGACCTGTTACAGACAGGGCTGTATCAGGTACCCTCTTCATAAGAGAGTCCGAGGTAGAAGTGGTCGCTCCTTCACAGACTTCTTCCCACTCCTTACAAATGAGCCTCTGACGCCGAGAGAGCTCCAGATCTCGTCTCCAGTGGGGCTCGGGTGATCGTGGAGTGTCCGGCTCAGATTGGTCCTTTACCAGCACACCACTAGATGCCATGGGGGTGGATAAGGCGCTAGCGGGGCTGTGTCCTCTACTGATCCTGGTCAAGGAGAGTGTTGGACTGACAGATGGAGCTGTGTCAGATGGAGCTGTGTCAGGAGCCTTCTTAACCATAGAGTCTGAGGTGGAAATGGCCGCCCCTTGAAAGACTCCCTCCCACTTCTTGCGAAAGAGTCTCTGACGCAGAGAGAGCTCCAGATCTCGCTTCCAGTGGGCCGTGGGCGATCGTGGTACGTCCAGCTCAGATTGTCCCTTTACCACCACACCACTAAAAACCTTGTTCGTGGATAGGTGGCTAGCGGGGCTGTGTCCTCTACTGGTCCTAGTCATAGAGAGTGGTGGACTGACAGATGGACCTGTGACAGACAGGGCTGTGTCAGATGGACCTGTTACAGACAGGGCTGTATCAGGTACCCTCTTCATAAGAGAGTCCGAGGTAGAAGTGGTCGCTCCTTCACAGACGTCTTCCCACTTCTTACAAATGAGCCTCTGACACCGAGAGAGCTCCAGATTGCATCTCCAGGGGGCCTTGGGCGATCGTGGAACGTCCGGCTCAGATTGTCCCTTTAGCGCCACCCCACTAGACGCCATGGGGGTGGATAAGGCGCTAGCGGGGCTGTCTCCTCTACTGGTCCTGGTCATGGAAAGTGGTGGACTGACAGATGGAGCTGTGTCAGATGGAGCTGTGTCAGGAGCCCTCTTAACCATAGAGTCCGAGGTGGAAATGGCCGCCCCTTGATAGACTCCCTCCCACTTCTTGCGAAAGAGCCTCCGACGCAGAGAGAACTTGGAGGAGGACGGGGCTGTGTCAAATGAACCGGTGACAGACAGGGCTGTGACAAATGAACCGGTGACAGACGGGGCTGTGTCAAATGAACCAGTGACAGACGAGGCCGTGTCAAATGAACCGGTGACAGACGGGGCTGTGACAAATGAACTGGTGACAGACGGGGCTGTGTGAAATGAACTCATCTCAGACACCGGGTCTTGTCCACAGCCCCCCGGATCATAGGAGTCAGAACCTGGATCGTCTTGTCCTGGACAGTCCCAATAGCTCGCATGCATCTTCGCATGCAGTCCCAATGGCTCGCATGCACACATGCACCGGGCTGTCACACTGTCCAGCTGGCGATTTCTCCATTTATATAGCCAAAGCGCGATCAGGATCTCATAGAGCGCAATAAAAACTACCGTGCAGAGGAGTTTCACATCAAGATCCAGGAACGGGGTCTGAAAGGGCGTCGCCTCAGGACCTTGGTTTGCAGGTCTACATGAAATTGGCACCCTCTCTCGGGTTCTAAAAAGATCAATTATTCCACTAAGGAACATATTGGCAAAGATACATCGCAACATATTCCTCTCATCGCAAACACCGCACTGAGGCTTGTCCACTTGTTAAGGCAGGATATGTACCTTGCCGCTGTGACGTGTACACGTTACGCCGTAGTGCCCGTGATGTCACAGACCGGATATAATTCTATCCGGTCTGTGACATCACGGGCACTACGGCGTAACGTGTACACGTCACAGCGGCAACACTGACTTGACGGCTAGTCCAGGCGGCCAGCTAATTGAAATACATGTATACTAGATTTAAAAAGATTTAAGCTATTTTCTTTTTGCTTGAGACCCAACGATACCCCTTATTTAATACACCCCCACATTAAATCCGTTAAATCCAGTCGTTAATTGTCCACGTTTTCGATAGAGATGGATAGGCATTATTGGCGAAATTAAATAAAGAGTAATCGCTCTCTATGAATCATTCATATTCAAGGGCGTTTTGTTATTTGGAAGACTACTCGTAGGCTAGCAGTAGGATTTGAAAGGAGCCCAAGACAGAGGCGCGCTGCGCTCCTGACCCCCGAGTGCACAGCCCATGATCCGATGAGAGAGAGCGGTGTCGTGTGGCCGATTAAAGCCCCCCGGGTCCTGTTATTCTGTTCATAAAGTAGCCTACTTTGAGACACAACCTCAAAGTGCTGACGAAACGGTTTGGCCTCTCGTCCCGTTAACATTAGGCCTACCTCAGTCCCTGAATAGCCGCGAACCCAACCAAAACATAGTTTTGATGAAGACCGTTTGGAGACCAGTGCTATGGATGTAGGAGCACCCTACTGTATACTATTGAAAATTACCCATTTCTCATTCATGTTGTAAATAACCCTTAGTGAGGACTATTTATTAAGTAGTTACTTCCTGCAAGCCTTTATTTTTCTTAGTGCTGTTTTTTGGTTTGTTCATATTGTAGCCCTAAAAATCGAGTAGCTTAGCCTACTCTCCGAGTCTCCTGGGGCGTTGAAGGGAATTATACAGGGCTACAAATGGTTAGGGTTAAACACCCAGTTCTTTATTAATGGATACGGCAGATACGGCAGTCCTACAACATAGCCAAAACGCTCAGACCTGAGAACACGTTCTTCTCCACCGCCTAACAGGTGTGTACCCCCAATTCAAGTCCCCAGGGGGCTCTCTACTGTAGGAACTAACATATCCCGAAGGGGAATAAGTGTGGATGTAACTCTATCCAAAATAATAAAATACAAACTCACAAAATAATGAAAATACAAATGTAGTAAATAATCAATGATAGACAACACTACCAAATAATGAAATACAATAATTATCCAGGGTTACAGTCTTCCCCGGCTACAAAAAGAAACGTCCTCGTTTTCAGGAACCATTAGGTCTAGAGAGTTGTACTCAAAGTCACAGAGAAAATAAATAAATACACAAGACTGAAACAAGGTAATGATCCAGGTAGTGCAGTACGCAGGAAACAAACATATAACAGAACTCTAATTGACCACAAACACCATCACCTCCTAAACCCCATAAACATGAGCAAAACTGAATAAAGAAAACAACCATCATGAAAATACTGAAAAAGCATGTATGGGAAAAACAACCCGTAATGTGGAGGACATATGAACAGTCCATACAGTTATCACCCATTAAGTAACAAAATCCCTGAACCTGGAGGGTGTCCTCACCACACGACCACCCCGGGTAGCTCTAGGCAGCACAGGGGCAGGTGGGGGCACCTCGGCACAATCAGAAAATCCCGGGGACAGAGAGGGGCAAGGACCGGGATTAGAGACAGGCTCCGGCAAAGGCTGAGGTTGGGTAGCTAGGTGTGGATGTGCAATCCCGTGGGCAGGAGTAGGCTGTCTCCCAGTCCTGGTAGGCACGTAAGGGGGGGTTGGAGGGCAACAGGGCAAAGCTCCTGATAATGCAGTGAAGGGAAGTAAGCTAGGGGCTTCAGCGCTATTACGATCAACCTGCGCCAGTGACTGGGGAGAGTCGGCAGGTAAGTCAGATAGTGAGCCTTTGTACGTCTTCAGGCGATTGTGGTGAACAACCCACTTTCGTGACTGAGCCCTGCTTGGGTCTGTGATCTCATACGTCACACCTGGACTATCGTCCTTGTCCATCCTCCTCAGAATCTTAAACGGTCCTTTCCATCTGGGGGCAAGCTTATTCTGTCTTTGAGCTGGATCATCCAGGAGCACTAGATCACCTTCCTTGTGTGGATGAAACACCATCTTTTTGTCATACTGGTGCTTCTGGTACAGTTTAGATGCAGTGGACTGTGCAGCAGCTTCCTTGAAAGCATGAGACAGACGCGTGCTCAGGTCACTGGCATAAGCTGCCGGCGTGCCTGGTGTAGAGCATGTTATAGCAGGACCACAGTTCAGGAGGATGTCTACTGGTAAGTTGGGCTCTCTCCCATGAGCCAGGAAGAAGGGCGAGAACCCGGTACTGGAGTGGATACTGGAGTTGTAGGCTAGTTCCACTTGAGGCAGGTATTTGTCCCATTCACCACCACTCTGATACATGTACTTCGCAAGTTGGTCCTTCAAGGTTCTGTTCAGTCTTTCGACCATGCCATCCGATTGTGCGTGATACGGCGAGGTGCGCGTCTTTTCGATGCCAAGTAAGGTGCACAGCTGTTTGATCAAGTCAGACTCGAACTGTCTACCCTGGTCAGTATGGATGGATTCAGGAATGCCGTGTTGCCGGATGTAATCTTCAAAGATGCGCTGTGCGACCGTGGTGGCTCGCTGATCAGGTAGAGGGTAGAGATTGATGAAGCGGGTGAAATAGTCCACGACCACTAAAACATACCTATTCCCTTGTGAGGTAACAGGTAACTCTGTAATGTCGGCAGCAATCTTCTGGAATGGTCTGACTGAGTGAATGGACTGCAATGGAGCTCGTTCCTGAGGATTCGGAGAACTGCGTGATTGACATGGTAAGCACTCTGCACAGAATTTGTGAATGTCACGGGACATGAAAGGCCAATAACAGATTTGCCTAGCTCTAAGCAAAGTGCGCTCTGCACCTAAATGGCCACTAAACTGTTCTCCATGCAGACTCTTCAAAGCTGTGGGAATGAGAGCGTCAGGCAGGACTACTTGGTAAGTATGTGCGGAGTGAGCCGACTGTTTAACTCTACGACACAATATACCATTCACAATGGACAACTTAGGGAAATCATGCCAGAGTTTCTTTAAAGTGGCAGGAGACCGTTTGAGTTTTCCAAGAGGAGGCCTGTTGCCTTCCTCTTTCCATAACCTGACTGTACCCAGACAGAAATCAGCCTGTTGTTGGGCCTCAAGTTCCACTAGATTAATGGACAATGTGGGGCTGGTATCTGGGACTGAGGTTCTCTCAATGCCTTGCCTTTGAACAGGAGGGGGCGCTGTTGCTGGCGGCTCTGAACTGGCCCTGACACACTGCACTGCTTCCATGCGTTGCTCAGGAGAGCTGGGTCGTCTAGACATGGAATCTGCATTATCATGTCGCTTGCCCTCCCGGTGAACGATCATGAAGTCAAAGACATCCAGTTCGAGTATCCAGCGTGTTCTTCTACCGGTTGGATCATTGTCAACAGAGGCCTTCTTCAGACTCAGCAGAGGCTTATGGTCAGTGATGATGCTGAATGAGGTTCCACTCAGAAAATGTTTGAAATGTCGCACTGACCATACCACAGCCCACAACTCACGGTCGTAGGTGGACCATTTTCTCTCTGAGGGGGTGAGAGTGTGACTGGCGTATGCTATGACACGTTCCTTCTTGTCGTGAATCTGGGAAAGCACTGAGCCGATGCAATCTTGTGAGGCATCTGTGTATAACAGGAACGGCTGCGTGAAAACCGGATGAGCCACGATAGGAGGATTGGTGAGGGCGTGCTTCAGTGACTGGAAAGCATCCTCGCATTCCATGGACCATTTGAAAACTGCACCTTTGTGTGTGAGAGCATGGAGGGGAGAGGCAAGAGCAGAGAAGTTCCTAATGAACCTCCTATAGTAGGAGCACAGACCCACAAAGGCTCTCACTTCAGTGGTAGTCCTGGGAACTGGCCAGTTCCGGACCTTGACCAGATTCTTCAGGTCGGGCTGAAGACCTTGGCGAGATATCAAATGACCTAGGAAAGACACCTGGCTGTGAGCGATGTGACATTTACTAGGTTTAAGCTTAAGACCCGCAGAACGGAAACGGCTGAAAACTTCCTCAAGGCTCTTGACATGTTCAGTGAAAGTCCGGCTAAACACTAGCACATCATCGAGGTAGATCAGACACTCTTTCCAATGGAGACCACGGAGCACCAACTCCATAAGCCGCTGGAAAGTAGGTGGGGCGTTTGTCAAACCCATCGGCATCACAGTGAACTGGTATAAGGCACTACCGGTACTGAATGCGGTTTTCTCCCTGTCCTGTGGATCAAGCTCAACCTGCCAATATCCACATGATAAATCCATTGTACTGAACCAACATGCACCCGACAAGCTATCCAATGCCTCTGCTGGGCGTGGCAAGGGGTATGAATCCCTGACAGTGACTGCATTCAGTTTCCTAAAGTTCACGCAAAATCTGTAACTGTTGTCTTTCTTTTTAACTAAAACGACAGGGGATGACCATGGGCTACAACTTTCTTCAATGAGGTCTTGAGAAAGGAGCTGTTCAACTTGCCTGTCTAGTTCAGCTCGCATGCGGGGCGATGTTCGGTAAGCACGTTGTTTGATAGACTGAGCATCTTCTGTACGAATGCTATGCTTGACTACATCAGTATGGCCATAATCCTGGTCATGGGCACTGAACACATCAGAATACTGGCAAATCAGAGTTTCTAACTGTTGTCGTTGTTCACTGTCCAGTGCTGACAGATTTAAATCCACCTTAGGTAGTGACTGAGGCTCCCTCTGTGTCTGCACTTGAGCTACTGTAGGCTCCACCATAGAGAACTCCTCACCTTTCTGACTGACTAACGAATGAACCTCTCCAAGCCTAGTGTGACATGGCACATGACAATCAGCATTTGTGGGATTCATGACACGAATATAAACTAGACCTTTCTTTACAGGGGTCACTGTGCGTGCTACAAGAAGACCGGGCACAGTTTGGGTTTCAGGCTCTAGGAGACCAGTATAGTTGCATGTGAGCTCTGGCTCACCCACAGGGGACTGAACTTTGGCCACAATGTTCATCAGTGACATGGCAGGGACATGAATGGGTGCTAATGTCACAACGCTACATTTCAGTGGGGCAGTGTGCTGTAAACATAACAGGGGGACAGTCCAGTTCCAAAGTTTCAGATGCTTCTCTCTTAGGTCGATTACAGCATGATGTTTGTTGAGAAAATCCCAACCTAGGATAAATGACTGAGTAGCATTCCTAACTACATGGACATCATGGCTAAAGACTTCCTCCCCAAGTCTAATGGTAATGGTAAGCATACCAAGAGTGTCAAGATATTCACCAGTGACTGACTTTGCTAGGAGGTAAGACTTTTGAATGGGCTTGTTCATGAGGGAAGGGATTGACATTCTTAATGTTTCACTTATCAATGAAATTCCTGAGCCGGTGTCTAGGAAAGCTTGGACTGCAGTATTCTCAATGACAGCAAATACATAGGATACAGGAGTGTCAGTAGTTACTAGTTCAGTATGTCGTTTGGGCCTGTTCTCAGAAGCAGCAGACACTTGGCCCTCAGTACCTGCTACCAGTCGTTTCCCTCCTCATCGTGGAAGCTGACGTGATGAGGCGGCCACTCTCGTGAAGAACCAGGGCTGTGTGATCTGCTGGATGCAGGCATGCTGGTGTGACGGGGCGCCTCTCGATGATCTGGATGACGGTAGGAAGGGCTGTCATAGCGTCGGTGGTCCGGACTCTGGCGACGGTAGTGATCCCGGTGGGTGGGGGAGTAGTACCCCTCCGGTCGACGAGGAGATGATGACGGTGACGGTGAGTAGTGCCGTCCACGGTAGTCAGGTGAGTGATTGCGGCCGGAGGAAACAGCATGAGACGAGGAGCGATACTGGTGAGACCTGGGAGTGTGTGCACGCCTCTCTGGAGATTAATGTGGAGAGGGGCCACGCATGTCTCTACCACGCTGCGATCTGGACCAATCAGGTGAGGAATGTCTCTGTCTGGGGAAATCATCTTGATGACCACTTGAAGCAGGATCACGCTGTCCCTTCAACTGACTCACTTCCAGTCTGAGAGCTTTAACATCAGATGTCAGCTGTTTGACGGCAGACATGAGTTCAGACGACTTATCTGAGTTGGAAAAAGTCTTTGTGGACACCATCGCTGAGAGCTGGCCACCTTGGGACGAGGTAGCAGACGTGCCCGGCATAGGTGTCATGTGGCTCGCATGATATGGAGGGCCAATCCTGAGAGCTTCTTGCGCACGTTCACATTGACATGCAATGACCAGGGCTTCTTCTAGGCTTGTGGCCCCATGCTCATGGCACTTTGACTGGAGAACTGGGTCAAGACCGGCTATGAAGCGTCTGAACCTTTCCATGGCTATGGCTGGCTCACCATAATCTGGAAATGCCTCCAGAACAAGTCTCGAGACCTCAGCCGCGTACACTTCCAAAGGCTCTTTAGGCATCCGCTGTCTAGCATTGACAAAAGTCTGGAAGTGTAGCAAAAATTCCTTCCTTCCAAAAACGTCATTCAGTTTGGCGACACAGTCCTTATAATTCTTCTGCGTAGCAGGCGCTAAAGACAGCCAGTATGCAAGTGCGTCTCCACTTAGCCTAGTCGGAAGAATGGTGGCTAGATCATGTTTCTTTGCGTCAGTGCAAGCATTCACTGCGAGTTCTAACCTGGCTCTCCATAGAGAAAAACTCTCTTTATCTTTGCCGTCTCCGTGAAAGCATGGAGGGAGTTCAATTCGGTAGTGAATCACTCTTGTAGATAAAGTCACGTTGTCTTGACGTTGCACCGCAGCGTTTTCCTCTGATCCGTCCTCGTCTGACATGTTTTCAGCTTCGCACTTTGATATATGCCTGCTAGCTTGGCTATCGTCCAACTATAAAGAAGCAACTGGTACTAGAATGTCCTTTCCCTCTACAGAATTGATCAATTCCAGGGGTATTTGCCAAGTCCACTCACCACTTAGCTTCTCGGCGAATTGAAAAATAAGCCATCATAGTCCACTGCCTCGGCTAGAAACTCCGAAAAGAACTTTCAGCGGGAAGGGAAAAAAAGAAAAACCGCTGTCACCAGTCTGTAGCCCTAAAAATGGAGTAGCTTACCCCTACTAACACACGCAGGTTGCGCAAACGTTCTACATACGGCCGCTATAGGTGACGATTCATCTGCGCCGCGTGCGGAAATTACGCAGCCATTTACGGAAACGCGAGATCTGCCGTTTAGTAGCCGCTACGTAAGAACGACACGTCATTCCGAAGTTGCGGCCGCGTGCAAAGAACGCACGTGATCACGTTGGCAGGAACCTCCGTTATAAACTCACTTGGCTGACACTAGATTTACAGGTATTTATATGACTTGGTCTGCACGTCTTTTTCGCACGGTGCAAATATGGTGCGGCCGCGTGCAAAAAACGTGGGCAGGAACTTCCGTAATAAACTCACTTGGCTGACACTAGATTTACAGGTATTTATATGACTTGGTCTGCACGTCTTTTTCGCACGGTGCAAATATGGTCACTTACTGACCACTGGCTATATTTAGCATTTGCAGTACCACTGGCTATATTTAGCATTTGCAGTACCACTGGCTATATTTAGCATTTACCAGTACAAAAACGAATTAATGCTATATGGGGATATAGCAGCAAGCATTATGATACAAACCAATATAAGACTGAACACCATTAACAGTTTAGAACATTTTATTACACAAAGTACATTACAAATTAAAAGTATACATATTTACAAGGATGAGGTTTACGGTCTGTCACATTACGCATAGCCAGAAAAGCAAAAAAAAGCATGTACAAGCTCTGGCTAGCAACCCATTATCTGACAATTGCAAAAGTTCTAAAAACAAAAATGAAACAGTGCGCATTCTGTGGCAGGCAGACCGGGAACAGACCGTTGTATCCCACAAAAAAAAGGTTAAAATTTACAAAAACTATTTACAAAAAAGGCATCCATCCTGGCAGGCTGGAAAGGCAGGTTTAGGGAGACGGGCTGGGGGTCACCCACATCTGAATCGAGGGTCTGGGCAGAAGAGGTCATCCTCATCTGAATACTCCACTGTGGTCAGGGCTGGAGCTGCGGTCAGGGGCTGGGCTGGGGAGGTCAGCTGGGCTGGAGCAGATGCCTAAGGACATAATGAAATGGCTGTAAAAGCAAGTCGCATACGTTCATTGGAAGCGTGCCATGTCACTGGATACGAGAAAATTAACTGCCTGACATCACATACCTTTTTGAATCGAGCAGGGGCATGTTTCAGCATCTCCTGCAGCTGGGCAGACACCTCCGTCACAGTGGTGCTTGGCTTACAGGCCATAACTGCACCTTTTAACCAAAAAGGGAATGGTTTCAATGCACATGGCATGAAGCAAAGACAATGTATTATTTTGCGAAAATATGAACAATCCCTTACGTAATATGACATTGTAGAGGGTCATATTCTTCAGAGGCTTCTTCCCCCTCTTCCCATGGACGCTGTAGACACACCACACTCTGTGTATGGCAATGGCTGACAGCACCCGCCGGACCACATCTGGCAGATCTTTGCCGCCAATGGAACTCAGATATCGTGTCTGCAAAACATAAAGACAATCATTTACTTTTACATTTCCTTAACACTTCCCTGCAAAAATAAGGAACAAAGTTCTGCCCTGAAGTTACTCACCATCTTCCTTTGATGATCCTTGTCCTTCAGCTGCTCCTCCAAGACCAGCAGCTCCTCCTCCGTTTTAGCAGGGTGCAGGTCATCCAGTACTGCTCCCCGATAGCTGTCTGCAGACTCGCCGGACAGTCTCTGCTCCAGCCTCATCATTGTCTGTGCCATCTCCCTCAGACTCTGCATGACGCTGGAGAACTGCTGACACATCATCCTCTGGAAGTCTGGATATTAAACACAGATGTGGCTATAAGTAATTGTACGGTCCCATAATGGATATTCAGCTCAAAGTATATCCCTACATGCAGCATGAAGTAGTTCACAAAATTCAGCATACCAGCATCTGCAGAGCTTGATGGCAACACTGCTGGAGCTGTTGGTCTCACAGGCGATGGCATCAGAGAACTACCTGAAAACCAGAGGATAAAGGGATGAGCAGGAAACTATGGTGCTGGCGGCGTAGTGATTCTGGCATAAGGGGAAGAATCAACTCGACATGAGACATGTCAGACCCTGACCTGGTCTGGCCGGGGTGCTAATCGCTGATGCATGCTGCTCGTGCCTGGACGTCTGAAGGGCTGAAGGGCCTGGGCTCACAGCGCCTTGGCTCAAAGGACCCGGGCGATGAACATCTACTGCCGAGTAGTGAGATGTGAGATGAGCGAATTAGTGAACTGAGTACATGAGTCTTCCGAAAGTCCTGAGTTAACTGTAAGTGTGCAAATATGCATAGACATTTCACCAACACAAACATGCATGGATACCTGCATTGATAACTGGCAGAGCAGGCCTTCCGGCTCTGGCACCTGGCATAGCTGGTCTGGTCTGAGTTCTGCCGACCGGCTGCCTGGGCACTGGAACATATAGTAGAGGTAAATTAGCTCAGATTAGTCAACTCAAGTAGTACTCTTTTGGGACTGTTGAATGCACTTTATTATATTACCTTTGTCACTGGAGTCATAGCGTGTGTTGCGCTGTCTCTTACTTGTGTCTTGGGAGTTAATCCATTGATGACTGCTGCTCAAACACCTTCGCCAAGGCACTGGCTACTTCATAATGCTCTGTGTGTTCCTCAGCAGAGACAGAGGTTGTCATGGCTCCTCTTGATGTGCTTGTGGAGGTAGATCTGGGAGGTATAGGAGAATGGGCACTCAGAGCAGGAGAACACCCAAGTCTTGCACAACTCTAACATCACAGCTAGGAGAGCGAATGAGAGAGACCATTAAAATGGATTATCTCACCTGTAGTACAAGTTCAAATATAGAGTGATTATACGTCATTGTAAATGAGAGCTTACTCTCAATTGATTCACGAGGTTAAATAAAGATTGAATGAATATGTAGCTAGTGGGGGGTTACAACCACACAACTGTGGAGAGAGAATGAGACACTTGGTTCCCTCCTCTACTGGTGTTCATGGCCATGGCCACACACCTGGAATACTCCAACCCTGATTTAAAGGCATAAAAGTGGGGAACACATTCTTGAGACGGTTCCTAAAACTGGAGGGAAAAAAAACGGGAAAATGATCTTCCCTCTCCTCATCACTCACTTCTGCATGGGGCTGAGCTCTACCCTGTCAGCAGTGGCAATACATGGGATAGCGGCTCAGCACACAGGAGAACTGCACAGAGAGGAAGGAGGAGAGAGAAAACCAACAACAAAAAAGGCAAGAAGGGTTAATAACTGAGCGAATCTTGCAAGTTTGCACTACAGGGAAGCAATTGCTAAATTTCCCTGATATTGTGGCGTCACTGGCGTCAGTGATGCGTCTTATGAATCTCACATGTCTACCGCTAACATTAACTCAATATCAATATCCCCATTTGTTTATCCCATCTATGGAAACGTATGTGCATTTGTACTTACGTGTGCCTGCCTATATTGATGATGAGGTGTTTCTCCACCTAAGGGCTGGCCAGACAGAACCATCAGAGACCATTGGGCTGAGCTGAGGAGAGAGCGACATGTTAGAGTGTATGTGTGCATATGTATATGGTGCTCTTCTGTTGATACTCATGAGGGCATTCAACTGAACAAGACTCACAGAGCCTGTGGTGCTGTCCCAGGACTGCCCCTGGCCACGCCTGTCCCCGTCTTAGCGCCTCTATTAGTAGTCCACATCATGAGTACCTATTATGCAAAATTTGGATTTGTATGTGAGTGAAAACGTAGTACACAATTCTTTACCCGTTTGACAGAATGAGCAACCATTTCAACAGTTAAGAGTAACATGAAATCCACCAAGATGGCTGCTGTAACCAAATGAGCCAAGATGGCTGCTATAACAAATCCTGCTAGCTAGCCTAGCTCCGTTGTTGGGGCTTCTAGTATTCTGTTAACGTTAACTTCGGAAAAATGAATGCCTAAAAACAAACACCTACTAACGGTGTCGTGGGTTAATGCGAAATCAATGAGTAAGCTAATTATCGCATTTTATTCCAAGCGATGAAACAGTACGAACGTGCAGGAGCTCGCGCGAGCCTGCTAGACTCGAGAAGACTCCACCATTGCCCGAAAAAGGCTAATCACGTTAGCTGGCTAGCTAGTTAGCTAACATTGGAAAGAGAGCATCTGCATATAGATAATCATTACAAAAGGGTAGCTTGCACATAACGTTGGTGTTTTATCTGGGACGATACCAAAATACATAGTATGTATGTATACATACTAATGTATACATTGAAATTGAGATACTTACAGGATCTGTGTTGTCGCGGAGACAAAGACAGCGTGTTGGTCTTTCTCAATCGCTTCTGTTTCAAACGGGGCGGAAGTTTAACCCCTCCTCGTTCTTCTTCTTCTTCGCTGGGTTTAGTGGCGGATCGCAAACAACTTTAATGTGCATACAGCCACCTACTGTACCAGAGTGTGTAACTTGTTTGTCTAGTTCTTCAATTGTGTCACCTAAGAAAGTAGCCCAATGCCTTGCATTCTACGTTCACTGCTCAGCGTTCATTGCTCACATTTAGGTTGCAAAATTAGGACTTTATTCATAGGCATATTTTTTATCATTATTTTTATTAGGCCTAGACTGCAAATCTTTAGTGTTAATATTAACTGTAAATGAGAAATGACACACAAAACAGACATGCAGGATTTCTCCTCACAATTCTGTAACTGTATGACTTCAAAATTTATTTTAAAACCTAAGTAATTTACAAATGTTCTGACCCACTGTGACACATTTCCAATAAAGTCAGATTGGGACTGTGATGTAACCACATTGTCACGTTATTTAATTACATCGTAGTTACGGATTTAAGCAGCAGTGGCGGCTACGTTCCCTTACAGTGTACTTGAGGATGGCTATTTTGGTTATTTTGCGACTGAAAAGGCAAGTGTCAGCTAGGTGTCAGCTAGGTCCGCTGCTGGTGACGTCGCAAAGTTACCACAATTACACCAATGTTTCCCGTCAGTTTTACGTACTGTGTTAGTAGGGTGACCCTCACCCTAACCCTAACCTTAACCCTAAACTCTATGGTGTTCTTGCTAAACTGGGTTGCGAAAAGTAATCTCGCAACCCGGTAGCCAACATGACGCAAAGTAGGCTAGTGCATGGCGAACTGGGCTAGCTAACATTGGTCGCAGATGTCCTTGAGAGAGACCTTTATGGGAGGCTAGCTTGCAGCTCGTGTTTGCGTGTGTGCGGTCAGCTGGCCCATCCAGTCCTACTAGCTGTTTGACGTGAAGGACGGACGAGAGGTCAAAAAAAGTAAGGGGAAGGGGAATGCCAGGGTAGATGAATGAAGGAAGGAAGCAAACAAACTCACTATGACATGCCAAGTACTAGCCTGCTTCAAGAGCTCCATCATCATCCCTGTCCCCAAGAAAGCAAGGACGACTATAGACCCATCACCCTGACCACTGTAGCAATGAAGGTTTTTAAGTGCCTTGTTCTGCAGCCTCTCAAATGCATCACAGACCCTCTCCTGGACCCCCTGCAGTCCGCCTACAGAGCCAACAGGTCAGTGGACGACGCAGTAAACATGGCCCTTCACTTCATTCTCCAGCACCTGGTTGATGGACTTCAGCTCTGCTTTCAACACCATCTTCCCGTTCACTCTGGAGCATGCGCTTACCTGACCCCACCTGCAGGTAGACCACAGACTTCCTGTCTGACAGGAAGCAGCACGTGAAACTGGGCAAGCACATCTCTGACTCCATAGTCTCAACACCAAAACCATGTTACTGCATGCTGCAGATCTCTCTATGGTACTGGGATACTTCATGCAAAAATCTGGTGTTCAAATCCTGGCAATTCATTGGTAGCGCCGGAATCCCGGCGACACCAGTCAGTAACGACTTTCGCAATCAGGCGTTCCCACCCATAGATATTCCCTAACCTTGGCTAGTGTCTCTCATTTGCTGCTATGACCTGTCACTCTTTCAATTTTGACCCGTCGATATGCCAACAGAACACCTGCTTGGGCGGCGAAAGTGGCACAGTCTCTATTATGTAGTATGCAGAGCGCAGCAATTCAATTTAATATTTGAGTCTGGAGAGAGACTACCATCAGTACAGGCTCCCACCAAGGCTGTTTTCTTTCCCCTCTAATCTTCGCAATGTCACCATTAGCAGGCACAATGTTAGGCAATTATTGATATTAAGTTCCCATCTTTTCAAGTGGCCCAGCTCAGGATTTGAACCAGCAACCTTTCAGCCACCGGTCTGATCCTAACTGTACTGCCCCAAAGACCAAAGGAGGACAGGAGCGGAGGAGAGCAGAGGAGATTGACCCCGGGTGGACATCAAGTTCAAGTTTCAAGTTCAAGTTTTTTATTTGACACTTGTACGGCAGTTAAAAACTGAAATGCATGAGTATTTTACAAGAATAATTACATTAAACCTAGGCTAACTCAAATTACCAATAGAACAAACATTCAATATTTAAAATGGTCATTCAAGATTCTTGTCAGGGAGGGGATGGGAGACATCCTGTATCTTGCGGTTCCTGTCCTGGGTGTCTGCAGGTGTGCTTCATGTCTGGTGTGCCGACCGGACACATGGGTTCTGAAGGGGGGGAGCCAGTTCTTGAAGGGGGAGTTCAGGAGGCTCAGTGCAAAGTCCCTACAGAGTAACTTTCTTCTCTCATGGAGGGTGGGGAGAGAGAGGGTTTGGAGAGCGTTTGGAGAGCGTTTGGAGAGAGTTTGGAGAGCGTCCTGGTAGCCAGAGTATGACATCTTGTGTGACCGGCTGAGCTGTCAGTCATGATCATCCTGAGCTCTCCCGTCTAGTTCAGCCAACCAATAACTCATCTCTTGTATGATTCAAATAAGCATCCGCTGGCTACCCCATGAGGGCCAAATATACGTATATAAGATGAAGAACACACCTGTAAGTGGTAAGTACATTTTATTTATAAACCATGTGCTGTACAATAGGAAAATTGAAGAAAATAGGAGTAAAGGAACAATATAAAACATTAAAAAACTATACAGAAGGCAAACACACTACAAAACAAAAGTGTTTACGGACCAGACATGTAATGAGGAGGCAGTGGGGAACAGAAGCTGTGGTGCGCAGAGCAAGACCATAACATGCTACTGGCTGTTACACAAGCAGGCTCTGCTCTGACCGAACGAGACTAGATCCCATGGCTGCAGACGACGTCCATGCCGCTAGCTCTGAGTAAGAGGATGTCGGTTAGGCTGTAAAATAGGTGTTGGTTTAAGGCCACTAGAATGTAGTGATTTGAACCTGTCTCCCCAACCTTAAACCTGGTCCCAACCATAACGTAATCCTGTTCCGTCCTCTGCAGGAATAAGACCTAGGCTCAATCCGGCCCCAGTGAACAGGTGGCCATAGCTTCTGTCAACTGAATTGATGGTGGTGGATTTGCAGTGGCCTGGGTATTCTCTTACAGCACAGACGGACGAACAGAGTGGACGGATGGAGGGAGGGATGGAGGGATGGAGGGATGGAGGGATGGATGGAGGGATGGATGGACAGAGGGGCAGCTGGGCCTGCTTGTCTCTGCTCTGAGGGGTTATGTTGTATCTTTCAACAAGGGTTCTCTTGTTGGACAGTGGCGTGGATTCAGGTGAGCGTGGGTCCCTAGTTGACGACCCCTCCCATTCTCGGGGCTCCCTACTCCTCGACACGGTCCCCAGAGGCCGCGGCCAGGTGTCCTGCCTTCACGCTCACCTGAGAGAGAGAGACAAAGAGCATCAGAATGAGGAAGAGGGAGAGAGGTGAGGCCAATAAAATGTCCTAAATATTTGAGTGTCTTTTAGACTGAAAGAAGAAAGAGACTCCATTGACGCTAGCCCGGTGGCGCAGCGTGCACAGTGTCCTCGGGGGCCGGCAAGGTACAGTAGGTGCACCTGTAAGAAGAGAAGACCACGTTAGCAGAGCTGGCGGGGCTTGACATGTGGCTGCAGAGGACGTCCATGCCGCTAGCTCTGAGTAAGAGAGTGTCAGTTAGGCTGTAAAATAGGTGTTGGTTTGAGGCCACTAGAATGTAATGATTTGAACCTTTCTCCCTAACCCTAAACCTGGTTCTAGCCCAAACGTGACACCGTTCCATCCTCTGCAGGGATGACTTGACATGACTTGTGGTGCCGCGAGTGTGAAATCCATCCAATCAGCATAGACAGACATACGGATGCACATCCCGCTCACTAACTGTCACCTCGGAGTGTGTGTGTGGTGTGTGTGTGTTTGCGTGTACCTGGAGTTTCTGGAGTGGCGTTCCTGCCCTTCGGCTGTGGTCACGGTGTGGTCTTGGCTGCCGGAGATGATGTAGTTGTCGTCCTCAGCCAGGCACAGCACAGCCTCACTATGGAGATGGAGACGCTCCACCAGGGGTTCTGCCACTGTGTGACATCATCAATCAGGGACAGCCGATAGCATATGTCTGACTCACCAAGTAACATTGCGTGATGTCTTCATACTATTTGTATTTGATTAATTCCCATACATTCCTGTTAATCCCTGTGGGAAGTGTGTGAGTATTCCCAGAATTTCGCATCCCTATTCATACTCTTTGTATTTTGTGGCTGTTTTTGCCAGACCACCACAGGTTAAAATGGCGTCTCAACTGACAAGATGCCGCGGAGCCTGGTGACGAGTGACGGCCCCACTTACCTCTGGAGCCGAAGACGCTGACCTTGTTGGGGACGCCGGCGAGCAGCACGTCAGCCTAGTAGGACAGGCAGCGCTGGTCAGGCCCCTCCCAGCCCCTCCGCTCCCCAGGTCCCACAGCCTCGCCGTGCGGTCGGAGGAGTCGGACGCCAGCAGGGGGCCGCCAGGCGCCTCACCGTGCCCCGGTGGGAATGCATGAGGCCCGCCCCGTCAGCAGAGTGTGCCCTTTGACCCCCTAGGGTCTGATGCTCTTGTCCCGTGAGCCTGAAGCGCACACCGCCCTGTCCTTTCCCCTAGAGGAGGACAGAGCGCACCGTGGCGATGTGAGGGGAAAGCTATTAGCCAACTCCAAATAGTACAAAATGCTGCAGCACATGTCCTCACTAAGACCAGGAGGGCACACACTGCACTTGTTACTTGTCAGTTTTAGATTTTAAGATTATTTTATTAGTCTATAAGTCATTACATAATCAAGCACCTAAATACATACCAGATATGCTTTAAGATATACACCCAGTAGGTCCCTCAGGTCCTCTGACACTGAGCTTTTAATGGTCCCTAGAGCCAGGACTAAGAGGCAGGTAATTTTTAAGCAAGATCTTAAAACACTTTTTAACATTGCTTTTACCACATAGTTTTACTTGTTTTAATATCTTTGTGCTCTTAATTTGAATTCTGTTTTATAGTTTTTATTCTATTTTACACTATCCTAAAATGCTTTTACTTTTATAGTTTCTTTTAAATCTGTTCTCACTGTGTTGGTATGATTTATGTTTTTATCTGTCTCTTTTTACGAATAGTGCTATATAAATAAAATGGCATTGACATCTGGAAAAAAGAACAATGACTTATTATTGATTTACATATTTATTGATTTATATATATATATTTATGGAGTATATTGATATAGTGGAGGAGGTTTGGATAGGCATAAGGATTGTGCAGGGGGATTGAATGGATTGCATGGGTGGTTGGGGTCTGGTTGGAAGGATTGAATGGTTATTGTTTGAGGGGGGGGTTGCTGGTGCTGCTCTCAGTCAACTTCAGTCATCCTTTGGGATCTGTGAGGAGCAGGTCATGATCTTCCAGAGGCCGCTGAAGAATTTACGAACCCCCTTCTTCTTCTTCTTCATCATATTTTTCTTGTTGTTCACTTCCTCTGCAAAAATGATCTCTAAATTGAGTATTGTGTAGAGAAGAGAGAAGGAAAATTGTTTGATATGAAATATAGATCATATTATGATATATAGAAATAGATGCCCTAACACCCAAAATGTCTAACCTGCTGACTGCTGGACCGCAATGGCCTCCTTGATGGCCTCCTCAATGGCCTCCTTGATGGCCTCCTCAATGGCCTTGGAGATCTCCATGTCCTCCTTGATGACCTCCTCAATGGTCTTGGGGATCTCAATGGCCTCCTTGATGACATCCTCGATGACGGTGGGGGCTTCAATAGCGTCCATGATGTTCCAGATGGCCTCAATGTACTCCATAATGACCCTGGGGGCCTCAATGACCTCCTCAAGGACCTTGGGGTTTTCATTTACCTCCTCCATGAACTCCTCAACCTCTTTGAAGGCCTCCTTAATGACCTCAAAGATCTTGTCAATGTCCTCGGGGGCCTCACTGGCCTCCTCAATGCCAATGGGGGTCTCAATGACCTCATCAATGGGCTTGGGGGCCACAATGTCCTCCTTGATGACCTCCTCAATGGGCTTATGGTCACCCTGTTTCTGGCCATTCACGAGCTCAATCGGCTTTTTCTGCAAGACAGGTTCAATGATGACAAAACTGCGTCAATGGATCAACTGGAATATAGGCTATATATATATATATATATAATTTTTGTAAGATGATGTTACATAGTGTTAGGTTACCTCCTGCAAGTTGGAACCGTTTGAAGGAGAGGCCTCACCCATGGATTTATTATCCATATATTTAGAATCCATAGGGGCTCTGTTGAGACAGAGTGCAAGAAACAATTATTTTCTGCGCGCCACAGCTTCTGTTCCCCAATGCGTCCTCATTACATGTCTGGTCCGTAAACACTTTTGTTTTGTAGTGTGTTTGCCTTCTGTATAGTTTTTTCTGTACAGTAATGTTTTATATTGTTCCTTTACTCCTATTTTCTTAAATTTTCCTATTGTACAGCACATGGTTTAGAAATAAAATGTACTTACCACTTACAGGTGGTATTATATTTAAAAGTCTTCAAATATCTTCAAATAGTCTTCAAATATGAATTGCTGATTAATCGTGTTGTATAAGGATGCGGTTGTCCGTCAATGTGAAGTTAACTCTGAAACAATATTCAACTTTCCTCTGTCGCTCTCTGGCTTTTATACTCCTCCTGGCCCACGTCACAAGGCCGCTCTGTGACGTCACGGTTTGTAAGGCTCTTTTGACAAAACCACTTTGTGTGCGTCATAGAATTATATAGCCATTGTGATGTCGGTCATTATTACGCGCACGGATATCTGATGACTCTTGTGTGGTTGTCATGTGGTGATTTGAAATAACGTTACCATACGAACTAGCCTAGAATTGATTCATAATAAGACTGGCCCCTGTATATATACAAATTTGTATATATAGCCTACAAATTTCAACATTCTACCCCTACTGTAGGCTACAGGAACATCTTTCCAAATCATATCCGGACGTAGCCTGTAACTTACATGTTTGCCAATTTATCAACGTGATGCTGCAGCCTACGTTCAGCTTATGTGTTCCTATTTAAGGGAATAAGCATTAACAAACATGTCAAGCATAATAGGGCATTATTTTTATTAGATCTTTGAAATCATATTCCGACTCCGAATCCATGCTGTCCTGTTGCAAAATGTTCATGGTGCGCTTCTAGATAGGGTTAAGAAAATGAACTTTCCCCTGATGTCCGCTAGGAATGCTGTTATGCAACATGATATTTACAAATAGGCCAATAGCCACAGCCAAATGTAACCCGGGAGTGTCTACGCGTTTCGCAGTTTAGCGATAACACCATTGAGTTTAGGGTTAAGACCCTAACCCCTAACCCTACACCTGACCCTCACCCTAACCTCTATGGTGTTCTTGCTAAACTGCGAAAAGTAATCTCGCAACCCGGTAGCCAACACGCAAAGTAGGCTAGTGCATGGCGAACTGGGCTAGCTAACATTGGTCGCAGATGTCCTTGAGAGAGACCTTTATGGGAGGAGCTGGCATTAATCAAAGCCATGGACAAGATCAAGTTGGGAGTCAGACTGGTCGCAGCCAATCTTACTGGGCGCAGGTTATTCGGGACAACCAGCACGGGCTCTCACCTGCCCGGACAGCGGTCCTGTTGTTCGGCTACACCAGCCAGAGGCAGCCGGCCCAGCGCGTGGAGTGGGCGCTGTCATCAGCGGGCCAGGCCGCACCGTAAGTCCGAGGGCATTCGGGCTGTGCACGTCAATCCGCACCCATGGCCTCTTGATCTGCAGCGATCGCCTGACAGTAGAGGAATAACAATATCCCCCACGCATGAGTCGCGGATTATCCAGACAAGACGACGACAGGAGAGCGTGAGGGTGCCTGTAGCAGGGTGAAGGTGTATGTAGCTGGGTCAGGGTGTATGTAGCAGGTTAAGGGTGTATGTAGCAGGGTGAGGGTGTATGTAGCTGGGTGAGGGTGTATGTAGCTGGGTGAGGGTGTATGTAGATGGGTGAGGGTGTATGTACCTGGGTGAAGGTGTATGTAGCAGGATGCGGGTGTATGTAGCAGGTTAAGGGTGTATGTAGCAGGATGAGGGTGTATGTTGCTGGGTGAGGGTGTATGTAGCAGGTTAAGGGTGTATGTAGCAGGATGAGGGTGTATGTTGCTGGGTGAGGGTGTATGTAGCAGGGTGAGGGTGTACTGTATGTAGCAGGGTGAGAAGAGTTTGTAGAATGGAAGTGAGGGGCATGTTTTTCCCCCCACAACTTATTCTCGTTCTCTCCATTCCCAACAGGAGGTCAAGAACTGAGGATTCTGTGGTGGAAAATGGAGCTTCTTAACTCAGAAAAACAGAATAAATATTTTTGTTGAAATGTTTACTTTTCTCAGTTAAGTGATATGTCATTCATGCAATGGCCTCGGGAGTTTCATCTGTAATAGAGGAAGAATCTCCTAGATCAGAGGAGTTGACATGGAGGAGGTCTGGGTATAGTACAGCCCACTACTGCCATCTACTGTCCGCTACCGACAGAACTGATACACATGACTTCAAATCAACTGATATTTTTGAAAGTGAAAGTAGTTTTATTTCCTGATAGCTAAATCAAAATCACTCATCAGATATCCAAACCACATGTCACAGTGTAACATTCTCATTAGTTTACAGAAAAAAAAAAAAAAACTTTTTTTTATTTTATTTTTTACTAATTAACACAATTATTAAATACATAATTGTGGTTTGTACCAGTTTGTGTTAGATCATCATTAATTTTAAAAGTGTATTTATTACTTAAACTAGGCTACCTTTAAAAATATATATACATTCAATATCCACTAATGGCACAACTCGTCCGTCGAAAAAAATGAGATCTGACTGTACTGCTCAGTGCTCAACAAGCTACAACTAGCCAACCTGCTCATAATGGCAAAAAGAGCTATAAAAACAATTCACCACTTCTTCATAAAATAAAATAAAATCTGGCAATGCTAATGAAGAAGCTACCACTCGAAATGACACCGCAGCAGGTGCAATCGAATGCAGAAGTGCTCCAGAGGCTATCGAAGCTAGCACTAGCACTAGCAACATCACCATCGGCGAGGAAGCTAGCACCAGCAGGCAGTTGCAGTTTGATGTTGTGATGTTGGGTATGGCCTAGTGCTCGGTCATAAAGTCATATTGACATGCTTGTGGTGTCTAGATGAAGTTTGATGCGTTGTACATATTGAATTGTCATACGGATTTCTTATTAGCATACTGTTCACAACTGGTATTCTTTGTAAATAGATGGGACGAGACGGCAGAACTGTTTTTTGTTTTTTTTTCTCACGTCAAAATGTTGCCCCCCCTACTCTCAGAGGGTAAAATCGCCTATGAATCACATTATGGCAAATAAACGGATCTCGAATCTTGAAGCTTGAATTTAATCTTGAATAGGCCTACATGGCAATCATAATAAAAAAAAAATGTCATTACATACAGGAAAATAAAATTGCTTTTGCGTATTTACATATTTGGCTATATTTTATAGGCCTATGCTATTCTATCTTCTGATCTTATAGGATCGCAGAAGTAGGCCAGATATTATACATTAATAAAGATGGTGGTGGGCCGATCATGCCAAACGCGTATTCGTGAAGTTGATCGATCCCTATCGATACAGTACACGATTTTATATGTGTGATATTGAGTAGTTGTATGAAGTCTAAAAAAGTGTGTTGGCAGCTCTGATTTGATCATAGATTTTCACAAGCTCATCTTTTAATCGTCTGTCTGCTCAGGCACATCGCGGGTCGCTCTAGTTGGTAAACCAATCAGAATTCGCGTACAGGACCCCAGCATGTAAACAGGACATGGCTGTATACTGATAACGTTACCATTTTAAACCGTAAAAATGTCCAAACTACAGCTATTCAGAGATTTTGTCAACGAGCGATTAGCAGCTGCAGCTTTGGAGATATTTGGGCAGTATGAAAAAACGGTCTTGGAGTGCCAAGAAGAAATCTGTCGTTCTGAGGAGAAAATCGCGCAGCTGCAAGGGATGCTATCGTTAGACATTGTTATTCAACCCGAGGACAAGCTGCATCGAACAGGTTCTACATTTATACACTCTGCTGTGGTCATTATTGAGTCCCTATTTTATGTTCCGAAATTAATTGACTCACTATTCTCTACAGTATATAATTTCGCTGGTCACACTTTACAATAAGGCCACAAAAACATTAGTTAACTGTTAACTAATGCTTATTTAGGGTTAGGTTAGGTTACTAGTTAAATAATACCTTAGTTAAGGTTAGGGTTAGGTGAGTTAACCTTAATTAACATAAATAACATTAGTAAATGGTTAATAGAGACATTAGTTAACTGTTACTTAATGCTTAAAGGAGTAGTAAAGGGAAAATGCATGTTTAGCCCTGTTTTAAGGTTACTTATGATCATATACAATGGTTCAGATCAGGTGGGGTTGTGTCAGGTGCGTTGGCAAGTCAGAGGACTGCAGGTCGAATCCAGTGAGGGCAATCAAAATCAGATTTTAATTTACCCAAGTAGGCTTCCTACTACGAGGAATTTGCCTTGGTGCAAATTAGCAAGACAGAACAGAGCAAAATGTCAAAGTGATAGAGTACAATATACAATAGCCTACAGTCTACAAAAATGTAGGCTATAAAATGCACAGCTGTCAACTAAAGACTGGACTCTACCTGCCTAACGGAAATCTAAAGACCAGACTCTATCTGTCATATGTAGCAGCTTCAGTAAAATGCATGGGATGATATTAGCCTACTCGTTCAGTGAATGCTGTATTCCGAGAAGGGCACACAGTTGGACAAAGCGCATCGCAGATATTAAGCTATTGGAAAGACATCAGCACTCTCGCTTTGTAAAATAATGAAAACCATTATTATAAGATATTATAAATGATGTGATTATTATAGTATTGCAATCCTACAATATTATACAACTGTAGATTTGAAGTAAAGGAAATCAAGGGAAAAAAGGAAATTTGTTGTTTTTTGGTATATTTTTTACAATCCCATCTTTATTTTTCGTGACACTGTGCTTTTGAATTTGTTTTGTACTACATGGCCAGTGCTCACTGTGTCTGACACCAAATCTGCACATTCCAGTCCTATACTCTTTCCTGTAGGTCCTCCAGTACGACCTAGTGGTCGAACTGTGTCATGTTCTTGTTATGTTCCATCATGATTGAATGTTCCATCATGATTGAATGATTGACAGGATCTCGTCCAATAGAAACACAAATTAACGGAATGGCTGCACCTGCATTGAACCATTGTCTTTGTCTAGCATATATAAGATGAATCCCAAATCGCACACTTAGGCGAAAGTGCAGAGCACTCGCGGCCTTGTGGCCTTACAGTACATGTGCATTCCCGCTAAGTCCACAAGGGCTCAGGGTAGTACCAAAACAGAATGGCCACTGCCGCCATTTTGCACACTTTAACCGCACTTACCGAAAGGCTGCAATTTCGCGGACTTAGGAGCAGAAAATACCCACAGTCCACCGCGTCTCATGTGATACAGTGCTTGAGTGCATCCGAGTCATGGATGTGATCCGAGTCATGATCCAAGTGCATCACACATAAATGATGACATTTGCCGATAACACTACATTTATATTGAAATCCACATGCTGCAAACATATCCCACCCAACATCATTTTAAAATTATTATTAAATTACAACAGACGTCAGTCGGTCAATTTGCAGAGCCGAGCGGAGAGCTGAGGAACGCGTCAGAGCAGCCTCTGCGTCAGAGGGACTCGGCAGCCAATGAAAATGAAGTGGGAAGGGCATTGAGCTAAACTGGTAGCACTGATGAAAGTCTTGTGACTGAAACGTTTGCTGCCTTTTTAATATTCACTTTTTTGCACTTGACCACTTTTGTCACTATGCTCATTCATTAAAATTGTCGTCTTGCATCTGATCCCAGCTTCTTTTAGATTCATTTTGAGAGGCTTCCTAGGCCCATTTTTCTGGACTGGTGTGCGGATATATAACCTTCTCCTCTGCAAGTAAAGGAAATCACAAATCATTTTAAAAGAACATGTTTTTCCCACGAATAGTCTGTAGCCTACTTAAGACTGCTATTCCGTGTTTGTAGATTCTGTTCTCAGTTCCCACATGCGAGAACAATGGTGAATGCCAGAATCTTATTGGAAACGGTGTACGTGAAGTTTAAGAAGAAATGCTTTCTAAGAAATTCTTAACTTTGTTCGTGAAAGAGGCCCATTGTCTTTTGGAGGCCAAATTTTTTCAGCTGCCTCAGAAAGTACATCCTCTGCTGTGTCTTCATAGTGAGGGAGCTGGTGTTTAGTTCCCATTTGAGATCCTGGGAGGTGGTGGTGCCCAGGAAGTGGAAAGAGTCAACAGAGGTCATTGGGGTGCCATTCAGAGTGATGGGGGATGGTTTATTTCTAAAGTCTACAACCATCTCCACTGTCTTAAGACCGTTGAGCTCCAGGTAGCTGCACCATGCCGGCAGCTGGTCGATCTCCCACCTGTCGACTCGTCTCCCTCAGAGATCAGTCTGATGAGGGTGGTGTTGTCTCCAAACTTCAGGAGCTTGACAGACTGGTGGCTGGAGGTGCAGCTGTTCGTGCACAGGGAGAAGAGTAGGGGGGGAAGGACGCAGCCCTGTGGGGAGCCAGTGATGACCATGATTGGTCCATAGGGGACGCTATAGTAACCGATTCAAAACGCAGATTTCCTAATGGGAAACAAATTTGCCTCAGGAACCCATAATGTCCGCCATGATCAATATTTCTGCCGGTGAAACATTTGTCAAAACATATAAAAATTAACTTAAAATCAACTGTATGTCCAATTGGTCCAAATTGCTCATGTACATGTTGGGTGCATGTCTTATAGGGTGTTAACAGCTAAGAGATACATTCCAAAATGGCGGAAAACACATGAATAAATAAAGCATTATGCAGAATATTCAAGTGTTTAATAACTTGGTAGTCTCGCGAGCCAGACGAGTTGACTTCCGGCCCAGACTGTCAACTACGTCTGGAATTCAGACGCAGAAATTTTGTTGAAGGAAGTTGGTGAAAAAATGGGCGGATATCCTTTCAAAATAGTTGACGGTTTGATTACTTTTTTTTAAGAACTTCCTTTTACAAATTCTAAACGGCTGAAGTCCAGACTCTCTTCCGAAGAGAGGTCTGGTTCCGAGACTAATAACTTAGTTACATGGCAAGTGATACAGGCTTGTGGTCTTGTACTTGTACTTCCTATATCCTGACATCTATGTCCTTCGCCTGCTATTTACCCAGTGTGGGCATGTTTGTTGGACTCGAGCAGTCATTTTTTTATTTTCTTATTTTTTTTAAAATCATTTTAACATTTATCATAGTAGAGTAAATCCACACAATTCTGTGTCATGCAGAGATGGAAAAGTTATTCAGATAAATTCCAACTCGGGGAGAGAGGCAGCGTTCTCTGCTTCACTCGGGACCAGAGCATGCTCTCTGACCGCTCAGCTACTCTAGGATTATTTTGCCATTGGTGAGCTTTGCCAAAAAATGAGTGTGTTTGTCCACCCTACTATAGCACCTCCAAGTTAAGGGGAAGTGTTGATAGCAAGCTAGCACTGTTCATTTAACCCAGAGAAAATTCTAATATGGCTGTGGTTAGCTGTTTTTAACCAGGCCAGGTCCAGCCTGGCTTATGTGCGTGACTGGCTTGTTTCTGTTCAGGACTGGTAGGATGGAAACTAGTCATGCCACTGAAATAGCTGTGAATTGAAATTACATGAAATAATGTCTGATAAATAAAGATAGGTCTTGTCGCCTAGACACATCAGTTCCAATGCTAATCCAGCACAATAAGAGCGGGTTAGCCAGTTAGCTCATGAGCTCACAACAACTAGCAGCGGCTTCCATAACATTAATGGTAGCGGTCAGTGGCTAAAGCTGGATGGCAGTTACACTGATGATAACAAAGTCATCCCCACCGGGTCTTGAACACCGGTCTCCTGGGTGGGAGTCCATTGTTCTGACCACTACTCTACTTGTGCAGTGGAGATCGACGGGTTGGTTTTGGTGTCCTTCTTCCAGTCCCTAGTGTGGGTCGGGGTTAGAATAAGGGTTGGGGTTGGGAGAGGATCTGACCTATAAGGCATGGAGTAAAGGTTGGAGTGAAAGGATGAACATATGGAGGTTTGGGGTATAGTCCCATAAAATCATCCCCACCGGGTCTTGAACCCCGGTCTCCCGGGTGGGACTCCAATGCTCTCACCACTACTCTACTTGTGAAGTGGAGATCGGCGGGTTGATTTTGGTGTGCTGGGACTACTGCCTCTTGTGATGCCAACAGAGAAATGCAGGCCAACATTGTCCGGAGTAACGGAGGGAGGGAAGGAGGGAGTGATAACTGGACAAACACTATACTAGGTGCGCTGGCTTACAGCCACCCACAAAAATGAACCCCTCTCTGAATTGGATTCATTAGATTGTTGCTGTCAGACATGTTAAGTTGTGGAATAATGAAGTAGGCTTTATCCTAATATTTGTCTTCCTTTCCCCCCCAGATGTCCAGCAGTTCTCTCTCCCAGAGCCCCCACAGATTAAAGAGGAACAGGAGCCATGGACCAGTCAGGGAGATGCAGATGTCCTGCAGTTCTCTCTCCCAGAGCTCCCACAGATTAAAGAGGAACAGGAGCTGTGGACCAGTCAGGGGGGAGAGCATCTTCAGGGGCTGCAGTCTGATATTACAGACTCCATATTCACTTCTCCCAGAGTGAAAACCAACTGGGATCCAGACGACCCGTCTCAACTCCCACCTCTTGACCAAACTCCAACTGTGGAGAACAGAGAAAGAGACTCTTTATCCACCAACACAACCAAGGAACAAATCAAAGCAGAGTGTTCTGAAACTATTCCCAGCCCTTATACGAGCCCCAGTCCCTGGACCAAGCCTATTCCCAGTTCCCACTCTGGCAGTGAGAGTGA
The DNA here is from genome assembly GCF_949987555.1 of Borostomias antarcticus. Classification (NCBI taxonomy): domain Eukaryota; kingdom Metazoa; phylum Chordata; class Actinopteri; order Stomiiformes; family Stomiidae; genus Borostomias; species Borostomias antarcticus. The sequence goes on from NC_140235.1 coordinate 9,133,577, forward strand.
AGATGTTTCTTCTGGGGAGGCTGAGAACAAGACAGCAGAGAAACCTTATAAGTGTGACGAATGTGACAAGGTTTTCAGTCGAAAGAGTAATTTAGTTTGCCATAGAATGATCCACACAGGAGAGAAACCATATCAGTGTGAGGAATGTGATAAAGCATTTAGGCGTAGGAGCTATTTAGTTAGCCATAGAAAATACCACACAGGAGAGAAACCATATCAGTGTGAGGAATGTGACAAAGCTTTCAGTCGAAAGGGTAGTTTAGATTACCATAGAAGAATCCACACAGGAGAGAAACCATATCAGTGTAATGAATGTGATAAAGCTTTTAGGCGCAAGAGTCATTTAGTAAGCCATAGAAAATACCACACAGGAGAGAAACCATTTCAGTGTGAGGAATGTGATGAAGCTTTTAGTCAAAAGAATCATTTATTTAAACACAGAAGAGTCCACAGAGGAGAGAAACCATATCAGTGCCAGGAATGCGACAAAGCTTTTAGTAAAAATAATCATTTAGTTAAACACAGAAGAATCCACACAGGAGAGAAACCATATCAGTGTCACGCATGTGACAAAGCGTTTAGTGATCAGAGTAGTTTCAGTAGACATAGTAGAATCCACACAGGAGAGAAACCATATCAGTGTGAAGAATGTGACCAAGCTTTTAGTCAAAAGATAAATTTAGTTTACCATAGAAGAATCCACACAGGAGAGAAACCATATCAGTGTGAGGGATGTGAAAAAGCTTTTCGTGATCAGAGTGGTTTAATTAGGCATAGAAGAACCCACACAGGAGAGAAACCATACCAGTTTGACTAATGACACAAAGCATGTAGTCAAAAGGGTAGTTCAGATAGCCATAGAAGAATCCACAAAGGAGAGAAACTTGAGTGCTAGGGATCTGAAAGCTTTTAGTCATAAGATTTTGTTAATAAGCCAGTGGTGTCCGGTGGATATACATATTGGTTAAGCCACATTGAGAACATGTTGTAGCACAGAAGACAGACCTCCACCCTGCCAGTCACAGGCTGAGGTAGTACTGTCTCCCTCCAGGTTTCCTTCAGGTCAAACAGGAGCTGCAGGAGACAGAAGTTGATGGTCCCCAGCCCAGCAGGTTCAGATGCAGCACCACAACACCACCACACAGTGTCACACACATTTATAATCCCTCTCACACCACTAGCAAAAACGGGATGTTCTTAACCAATTCCAGCCCTGTTTATGTGCCTAGAATAAGAGAACTTTGACCTCCAAACTCACATCAAATAATTTGAAGGTTAGCCAGCCTTACTAATTGAAGGTTCAGAACATATTTTGCTCGACCTATGTATCCCTAGAAATCTATACTATATAACACTTGTCATGTCTGTAGCATTGTTTATATATGTACAGTATATATCTAATAGTTAGTAATGTGTATATTTGCATTTCTTGTATATTGTACATCGGACTCGTTGGCATGTAGCTCAGGAGGTAGAGTGGCCGGCTGGGGGATTGCAAGCCCCTTGGTTCGAGAGTGTGCCGAAGTGTCCTTGAGCAAGACACTGAACCCCAAAATCTCTTGCGTGCGGTACGGTGGCGCAGTACCTGCTGTAGTACTGTCGCCTCACAGCAAGAAGAAGAAGAAAGCTTGTGTCCCGGAGTTTGCATGTTCTCCCTGTGTTCCCAAGGGTTTTCTCCCAAAGAAGAACCCAAAATGAACTAGAGGGGCGTGCAGACCTCCGCCCCTGTCCCCCCCCCCCCTCAACTGCTCTCCACCTTCCACGTCCCCCCCCCCCTCTACCTTTCCTCCAACCTCCCACCACCACCTCTCATGTTCTGTGCTCTCCTACTGGCTTTTTGAATTGGTTACTGTAGCACCACCTGTAGTTTCCTCTTTCTGCTTGACATCTTTCCTCTCCAATTTCCAAATCGTTGCTAGTTTTGAGAAGACTTCCCATTCACATTCATTAACAGCCAAGCAGAGCAGTAGTGGAGGGAGGAGTGGGCTGGTTCAGAGTCTGCAGACAGTAGTTTACAAGAAGTGCATTTGAGATGGGAGTTATACAGCCAATGACATGTTAAATCTATAGTCTATAGTCAATCATTTTAATGTGCAGATACTTTATTTTCATCCACCTGAAAGTGTCTGCAGTTTACTTTGAATGCTTGAAGTTTACATTATCGTTTAATTGCAAGTTGAGACACTATATAACAGGTGTCACTGTGTTGCTTGGCAGTATCTTTACGCTCACTTGCCCATGCTGGGTTCAATCTTGGCTGTACAGAAATCATCACACTTCACACTAACACATAAAGCATTAAACATGGTAATTAAGCTGAGTCTATTGAGGTAGCCTACAGAATGCATCGCTTCAACTATCCATACGAATGAGAAATATAACGTTATGGTGCATTCCATTAGTCTCGGGAGGTGCGTGTGGGAACTGGCAACAGTCACTCCCGAGGTGAGCGTTCCAGTTGCAACAGCTGATCTCGTTATCAACAGCTAACTGGTAGCTCTAGCCTTTGTTAGCAAACAAGTTGATAACAACGCACTAAGTGGTATTGTGTGCACAAAACACCATAATCAGCAATAGCTTTAGCAGCTTGTTTGTTGCTCTCTACACTGCAACCAGTAGTCTCGTTAGCCGCAAGGCGAAATTCAAATATTGCAGATTTAAATAATAATACTGCTGCAGCATCATCTTCCATCCGCTGGATGCACAGATGCAATCCAATGAAAGTTGCTCAGTGGCGCATGAAGCAAGCCCCCATGGCCAGGAACAGACCGTTTTTGGCGTAGTGGCCAAGCTAGGTATTGCAAGTGGCGCCAAGAACCTGAAACCTATGAGGAAACTAAACCTAAATCCCCCACTACACTGAAGTTACAGTAATATGGGTACTTTAGAGCCACCTATGAATGAATCATGGTCAAAATGTAATGGTGAGTTCCTTGACCCATGCTGCACCCCTCCACCGAGTTTCATGCATATCGGGCCGGTAGTTTTTGTTTAATCCTGTCCGCCTACAGACACACACACAGACAGACAGACAGGTGTGAAAACATTACCTTCTGCCCTGCGGGGCTTTGCCCCTGGGGCGGAGGTAAAAACATGCAGAAGAACAGGCTTGACGAGGACTTGGACCGAGCACTTGGACTTGGTCCCTGGGCGCCATGAACGACAGCTGCCCACTGCTCCTGGCTGCCCCTGGAGGACAGCTTGGAATGTGAGAAATGCTGGGAACAATTTCCGCCGGCGGCCCCCAAAGGTTGCATGTGTGTGTGTGTTGAGTGCTATGTCACCGCTCACTGTGTGTAATGTGTGTGTCACTGTGTGGCCGATTAAAGACGCCCCCTCCCGTTCCTGTTATTTATTTTTTGTTAAGATTGTACAGTTCATATGTAGGCTATATTTTCATTTCTGTATTGTATATTATATGTATTCTTGCATCTATTGTACTTTGTTTCTTAAACCTCTTTGATGTCCCTTGATTGTGGCTGTTGTAACAGTGCAAATATTCTCTGATCAATAAAGTACCTATACTGTACCTACCTAATTGAGGATCCAGAAACAGCAGTATGTTCTCTTCCACTTGATATGAGCGGAGGCTATAGGTAAACACCAACGTGGATGAGTGTACCAATATTGTTAATTCTTTCTATTCCTTTCACCCTCCTGAATCAATTCCCTCCCATATTTAAGGGACACAATCTGTCATTTAGTCAGCCCCACTAATTAAAAATGGAGAAAAGCCTCATTTGGGTCCTTGAGACCTTTCTTGATCCATCCCCAGTTGGCAGGACTTTGTGTTTCTATTTGTCAGAGTATTGATTGACCCATATGATCGTGCCTGGTAGGCAGCACGCTTTACATGCTGGTGTCTGTGTAACCGAGTGATTGAGTGTCCTCTTGAGTCCCAGCAGTGGTACAGTAGCAAGTGGTTGGTTAAACTCACTCACTCAAAGGAGTACTAACTGTCCCTCCCAGAGAGACATCCCTATTGGCACAACTGGTCCGCCTCACAAGCGGGAGTCCGTGGGCTCGAATCCTGCCCTGGGCAAGCCCTAAACATGGGTTTCATCTGTACTGGCTGATGGTGATTGCTTTTATTATTTTATTGAACGATTGGTCCTGGTGGGAATTGTGACCCCAACCTGCAAGCTCCACCTTCAACCAACCAACTGGGCCCCTTCACCTAGAGTCAATACACAGCCTACTTACTGCACTGCTTGTAATAGTAGGAGAGCAAATCTTTAGCAATGTGATACACTGCCACGTGAGTGGTTCGTGCTTGCTAAAAGGGATCTATAAAATATTCATTGTGTAGGTCAGGGCAACACACCTCAGACTGGCATATACTGTAGCAGCATATAACCGGTGCAAGCCAGGGGTATGGGGTCTGTTGAGCGCACACTGAAATGTCCGATCTGCCAGGACCTCTTCACGGATCCGGCGATGCTCCCATGTGGGCACAATTTCTGCCTCACGTGCATACGGGCGGTGTGGAACGCAGACGTGTCCGAGGAAGGCCCCTTCTTTTGTCCAGAGTGTCAGATTCTCCTCCCTTCAGACCTGACGTTGGAGGTGAACCCCGGTCTCCGGGCTGAGGTGCTGGACTTCATCACCAGGACCTCCGCAGGAGCAGGACCAGGGGCCATGCATGCCGCTGGGACGACCTCCTCCGCATCCGCCGTCGCCTGCGACCACTGCATACAGGCGACGGCCGCGGCCATCAGGACCTGCCTCACCTGTGACGCCTCACTGTGCCCGGCTCACGTCCGGCTCCACCAGCAGAGGGCGGCGCTGCGGGAGCACACGGTGGTGGAGGTGACCGAGGACCCCCTCTCCCTGAAGTGCAGGGAGCACCGCCAGGAGCTGAAGCTCTTCTGTGTGGAGGACCAGGCTCCCGTGTGCTCCCTCTGTGTGCTGGTGGGCTCGCACAAGAGCCACCAGGCTGTCCAGCTGCAGGACGCCTGCTCGGAGCTCGAGGTGAGGCGCGTGCAAAGATACAGAGCGTTCTGTCCTTTCTGTTCCATTCCATTTACCTGTCCCAACTATGTCCATGGCCATGTTTTATATGGCTGTCGTATCTCTATCTGCAGAAGACTTTGGAAAGCAACATGAGCCATCTGCTGCAGAGGAGAAGTGCAGCAGAGCACGCCATTAAGGACTTGGAGTCTCTTCACACCCAGGCAATGGTACAGTACTGCAAACACACGATGAGGCAGCATTCTCGACAAGGTCTCACCCCTTGTCCGACTCCATCTCACGGCCAGTCGCATGATGGCAGAACACTTGTGTGTGTGTGTGTGTGTGCACGTGTGCGTGAGTGTGTGAATGGCAGAATCTATAACAAAAGCATAATTTCTCTTGCGTGTTCCATTCTTACAGGAGTCTGCTGCAGCCTTCAGGGATAGAGTCTCCCAGAAATACAGCCGGATCCGTGACCTCATTGAGGATGACGAGCGGCTGATGATGAAGATAGTGGACTCGGAGGAGAAGTACCTCTTAGAATGGCTGGAGTCCCAGCGGGAACGGATGGAGGGACATCTCCAAAAGATAGACCATCTCAGAGGCACCTGCAAGTCCCTCGGCCAAGAAACAAACCACTTGAAATTCCTACAGGTTTATTCAAGTTCTATGACAGAGTCGACGATTGATTGCGATTGGGCATGATGCCGCTTACATACAGCAGCTATTAAACGGATTCTGATTGCTACTTTTAATAACGCGGTGTGATGTCTTTTACAGCAAGTGACAGAGCAAAGGCTTGGGTGAGTGTAATCCATTGATTCCGTGTCACCGATCAATATTGCTGTATGAACCGATCAATTGACCCAGTCCTAAACTGTCCCCTCGTTGCCTACAGGAAACCGCTGGACCTGCCAGCCATTGGGGAGGTGGAGAGAGAGATCTGTACCCCGGAGAGGATGAGAACTGTAGAGACGTTTGTAGATGACCTGTCTCAGGGTTTATCTCAACACTTCCCCCGGATGTGGTCGTGTCAGTGCAGAGCTTTCATCTACCGCAGTGTCACAAATAACGCTTTTTATTGGCTATCACGTCCAGGTGCATATTCCCTGTGTGTCTAAAGTGTTTGTATTGTCTACAGTTCTCAGAAGCCTGACCCTGGACCCTGAGACAGCTCACCCCCAGCTGGAGGTGTCCCAGGACAGCCTGCAGGTGTGCTGGAGGAGGCAGCCCACTGGAAGAGGGTCCGGCTCAGAACGCTTCGACTCCCAGTACAGCATCCTGGCCCGGGAGTCCTTCAGCACTGGCAGACACTATTGGGAAGTCCTGGTCCAGGAGAAACCTTACTGGATGATTGGAGCCACCAGTAGGCCAACTAGCTCCAGAGGGGTTTCCCAGACAGTGACTCAGGGGATCACCAGCCTGGAGGCGTCCTGGTGCGTCTACCACGGGGATGGGCAGTACCTGGCCTGCCATGACTCCCAGGAGACGTTGCTGTCCATTGGGGGAAGGAGAGTCAGAAAGCTGGGTATGCTGGTAGACCTCCAGAAGGGGGAGCTGTTGTTCTATGACGCGGACACACTGACGCTGCTGCACTCTTTCACCGTGCCCTGCCAGGGGCCCCTCTATCCTATGTTCAACCCTTGTATCAATGTGAACGACCTGAACAGACAGCCTCTCACCCTGTTCTGCCTCAGAGATCCCCCTGATACTGTAGGTCAGTGAGTGCAGGGGGAGGGGCTGTGGGGCCGTCACAGCCAGTCATAGGACCAGACTCTCAATCTTCGCTCTGATGAATCGGAAGTTGTTTTTTGATCACCGGAAGGTAGAATTGTAGTTGTCACTGCTCTTTCCTCCTTCAAGACAGTATGTTTATTAAACCAATTCTGTGTTGTGCTGTACACTGTTCCATGCCATAATGTACATCTAACCAATGGGTTTCAAACATGTTAATTGTTTCCTTCATAACTATTCTCAAAATCATGAACTGGGACATGAATCTCCATCTACACAGGGAGGTGCATGACTGTTTAATTAGAAAGTCTTTACCTACAATACAGCTTTAATTAGAATAGAATGCAGCTTTATAATAAATCATGACTGCACAGCAGCGCTCCAGTCGGGCCGCCGTGCACTAGCTCTGGCCCGCTAGGCCGCCCGCTTCTTAGACTGGATCCAGTCCAGGAAGTTGATGACGCGGGTGTAGACCCCGGGCTTGTTGGCCATGGCACAGCTGTCGCCCCAGCTCACCAGGCCGTAGATGGCGTGAGTGCCTTGGTTCTTACACGTCAGAGGTCCTCCAGAGTCCCCCTGTGTGGCACACAAAAACACCGTTAGAAACACCAGGAAACCTAAATCCTTTGTTTTGTTTTTACCATTAAATGACTGACCTTAAGCGAATATTCATCTTTGAGAGAGAACAGGGTTGTTTTAGTATTGGCACACCACCCTCCTCTGCCCCCCATACAAGAGAAATTAGGAATTTAGATGAAGTCTTTCTGTGGTTTTATCCTCCCCTGCTGACCTGACAAGAGTCCACGCCCCCCCGTAGGTGGCCGGCACAGAACATGGTGTTGTCCAGGATTCTGCCGTAGACGGTGCCATCCGTACAGCTCGTCTGGCTGATCAGCAACACCTGGGCATCCAGCAGGTGGTTGGAGCCGTGTTCCGCTGTGAGGGGGGTGTTAGGGTGAGAAGAAGAGAAAGGGTGAGAAGAAACGGTTGTGTTCATACTAAAGAGCCTGGAATGTCAAAACTACACTGGTATGGAGCACTAGCGCTGAACAACAACGACTGATGCTGTGGCAAAAACAAACTTTTCCAGAAAGAGAACTGGAGTGAGAGCTTGAGAAAGTTACGAAGCAGTTGCAAAGGTGTTACACACATATGTACAGTACAAAGCACATACAGTACTTGAAGTATTACCAGGATCCTCCCTCTTAAGCACCTATCGCATTTTTCGTTTTCTACTCTTGCACTTGCACCAGATCATGCTCTTAGTCACTTGTTTAGAAAGGAGATGCACTTGTGTGTTCTGGTGAGTAGTAGTACACCTACCTTAAATGCAATTATGGTAGGTCACTTTGGATAAAAGCTAAATCTGCTAAATTACTGTTAATGTAATGATATGAAACACTGGGGTTATGGGCACCAGCACACGGGAGTAGAGTGGACAGTGGAGCCGACTCTTACACTCCTCAGTGGCGCCCCATCCAGAGATGGTGCACTCCTTCCCATCGGCCGGCTGGGCAGCAGGCAGACAGGCCGCCTTCACCAGCTGGGTCTCAATGGCACAGCTGCCATCTGGGGCTTGGGGTTTCAGCTTCAGCAAGGCTTTGGGTCAGAGGAAAAACATCCCATAATGTTACCAGCTGCTATGTCACAGCTGATACAGTGATGGAGCCCTCGAGGGTGTTGAAGGAATCGCAAACGGAACTTTGAATCGGAGTCGGGGTGTGTACTGCAAATCACCTATGTCGTTGTAAACGGCCGACGTCGTCACCCTGTAGCTTTCGTGCACGGTGGCCTTCTCCACCTCGATGGTCTGCTCCATGGGCTCCGAAGCGTCCAGCGTCAGACCGCCGGCCACGACCTGCATCGAGTTCTTCTTATCACTGTTGACAAACAGAAACAGCGCAGGCTAGGGAGCACCTCAATCTACTATTGTGCGCCGTGTGTGAACTCTATATTATTGTCAGTGGCCAGTTCATACTAGGGTTGCTCTTTAGTGGGGGACGGGGTTATGTAGTGGTTCTGCTCACATGCAGTGTCCGGCCGTCAGGGCCCAGCAGCTGTCGATGAGGACCGCTCCGCAGATGTGTCTGTAGGACTTGGTAGAGCCCGCGGGTCGGACCTGCAGGGACAGCTGCCACGGCTGGGACCCGGGGATGGACTTCAGACCCCCGTAGATACGGAAGATAGACCGCCTGGGCTCGGGATTCCCACAGGCGAAGAACGGCTTAGGGCTGGGAGTGGTTACAGGCAGGGGCTTCGCTGTTGTGGGCTGGGGTCTGGGAGGGGTGGGCTCGGGCTCAGCTTCCGTCGGCCGGGGGCCTGGACCAGGAGGGACTGCTGGGAAGGTAAATGGGAATGCGGTTAGTGCTGTCGGGTGAATTCCGCCCGTCCAGGAGGCTGTCAGCGGTACGTAAGGCTGACCTGTGGGCGAAGTACACTTCCTGACGTCGCAGAAGTCCCATCGCAGCCTCAGGCCTCGCCTTATGAAGCACCACGGCTCCTTGTCGCCATCTGGGTTCCTGGATCACAGTAAACATACCACTACAGTAGTTATTATATAGTTAATAACCACTAGCTATTCACCAATGCATTTTGTGTTTGTGTGTGTTTGTGTGTTCATGTCTGACCTGCAGGAGTTATGATGGCCCAGTCCATCGTCATTGTCATAGTCATTGAAAGGATCGATTCCTCTGTCCAGGATGAAATGAGAGTTCCAGTGGAGACACTCGTCCTCATCGTCTGTCTCACACACCGTACCACGATAGGACTCCCCGTTACCTTCGTAACAGTCACCTGGGCCTGGTGGTGACAACTCGCTCAGTCAGAACCAGGCATGAGTGAAAGAAGATTAGATCCAAAATGGCTGCCTGAAGAGGCGTGACAGTGCAGTATTTACCAACTTGACAGAAACGTCCTCTGAAGCCTTCTGGACAGATGCAGTCAAAGTCCATTCCATCTTTTACACAAATGCCTCTATTCTGGCAAGGGTTTGGCTGGCACAATGAAACTGTGGGAGGGACATACTTCCAGATCAATTACAAACGGAAGAATATTAACTACAGCACCACAACAGCACCACAATCGACTCTTCTCTATGTGGGATGTGACTGCACACCTGACTGTTCCCCTCAGATTCCAGAGGAAAGGTTCTTACATGTTTGACAGTCGGGGGGCAGGTAGGACTCCTTGCACTTGCACGCATAAAAGGGGGGCGTGGAGGTCAACACACACTCACCAAAACCACAGATACCCCGCTTACAAACTTTAGGTCCTGAAAAAGGGGGGGGGGGAAGGCAGGTTTATTTCTCACATTCCATCTCTTTCTCACATTCCATCTCTTAGATAGATAGACATACAGACAGAAAGACAGAAAGACAGACAGACAGACAGACAGACAGACAGACAGACAGACAGACAGACAGACAGATAGATAGATGTCCACCTATGACTTTTCTCCCTCAAATATGGACCACTTTGCACAAGAGCCAGTAAAACAAGTATCTGAAAGATCCTAAATCAATCCAATGGATATGGAATATAAAGTAAAAATAGTGTCCAAACCTTTCTGGCACCTCTTGCCCTCAAAGGGCTTGGGGCAGTCACATTTATATCTCCTGCTGCCCTTCTCCTTACACACACCGTTGTTGAAGCAGGGGTTCGGGACGCACTGACCTAGGAGGAGGAAATAGCACCCCATGTCTGTTACATCCTGTTGACCTTCATGTCTGTATACTATCATCCAATATCAAAACCTTTGGTCAAAGCTGAAACACTGTCATATCCCACTGTATTTTACAACAATATCAATACATGACCCTGATTGTTTTGAAAATACTTTTGGAAGTACTTTGCCCGATAATATGATTTATTTCACATTCAATTTGTTTTTCATCTCTCACCATCCGGATCTTGAAGTTTATAAAGCCATTCAGAATCAAGAATTGTGTCATCTTCGCTTGTGTCATCTTCAGTCTGAAAGTATGGGTCTAGAACACATGTGCACCATTACATGTTGTATTACACGGCATAGAACTCACGAGCACCATTATTGTGTTTTTGATTAAAACGTGATACTGAATTGGAACATTGTCTGATGCATGTTAATATAGGGTAATACACACCTACCTTCTTCTATGTTCTCATGTCTTCCATCGCCATCTTTCTTATATTTCTTTTTGTCTTTTTTTTCCAACTGATCAAATAAAATATATCTTTACAGTCAGTTATGTTAATATCTACTATAGGCACTTCATTGAAAACAACACAAGTACAGATTCACATTACGGATTAACAAACTGTAATGCTACAGTAGCCTATACAAACAGGTAGGATATTTACAACAACTATCTACAGTATCTAACACAGCAAAATAAATATCAAACACATTCACAGAAATTGGACACGAGAAAAGTTCCACCATTTCTAGGAAAGTCATTTGATGGGCATCTGTTAAAGATTTTCTATCATTTTAAAAGTCGATGACCCTTTAACGTCAATGTCCCTGGCATGTCTCCAGGCTAAAGAGATACAGTAACAGTAACATACTTGAACTGGCAGGATGAGCACCAGTAGGAAGAGACCAAGCATGAGCAGCAGAGTTTTCATGGTGGCAGTGAGACGGTAGTCGGCTGGGGGTGAGCTGCGTTTCGATCCCTCTCCTGGAGTCTGCCTGGGTACACTAACCTTTGTCTGAGTGAACAGGGGGCCTTGGCCACTCCAGAATTATTTACTTTCTTGCAATGATCACACAAAAAAGGCAGAACATTTAATTAATAACCAGCAACCATAATATATAGAGTCTCTGGGACACTGGAGGAACAGTCAACGCAGAGCTCGCTAAAACACATTGTTTAAGAAACATTACTGTAAATAACACATTATTCGCCTCATGTTTGGGGTTCAGAGATCATGTTTCCAAAGAGAGACAGATGTTTGTTTGAATGCAGACTTTGGATCTAAATGTCTGGTGCATGCTAGGCCAAACTTGCTTGCTAAAAAAGGCACCTGTTTTCTCACTACAAGATCATCTGTGGGAACATTCTAAGATGGGGCCTTGCCAGGAATTTTGGACCCCCATACAGTATATTCTACTGGGCCCTTTAAAATTGATCAGTGGCAAGTGAATGTAAATACAGAGGAGGATTGCTGGCAACAGTGAGTTGATGGTTCTGCCCCCCCATTACATTTTTAAAATCGAATAGAGTTCTAATCGCATTTCCTACCACAGACCAAGCACTGTCCTCTCTCTAGTCTGTCTCTGATTATGAATTAATCATCCTATAAAAAGGAAGACATGACCTTTTCTGTTGCTCGTGATGCCATTGCCCAGAACAAACAATTCAGCAATGTGAGCAGAGCTGCATGGAGGTGCAGGTTTAGCTGGTGTTCTGAGCGCTAGCTGTCTACGGTATGTATATGTAATCCGTGCTGATAAAAAACAACATATCTGGTAATCCCTGTTTTGCTGTTATTTTCAGTAGGTATGTTTCAATGGCGCAGTGTACAGCACCACTCCTGCCCAACTAACATATCCCAAATATTTCACACTTTGCTAGCACTAGCTCTGAACTCACACATCAAGATGAGAAGGGAGTCACATTAATTCCACTTTGGGGGAAGTTTAATCCCAAGATGGGATAATGAGCCCTGGCTCGCCTCCTTGTAACGGAAAGAAGGCAAATCAATCGCTGCTCACTAACGTTATTACCGCTCTGCTATGACTAGGAACTAGACTTTTCTGGACCCCATCCAGGCTGGGGCCCCTATAGTCACTGAGTTACTCACACTGGTGCCAGACAACCCCACGCTCTGGAGCAACAGGTCAGAGAGCGCTAGCAGGCGGGGGGGTGTTACAGATCACGATGGGTTTGGCGTTTGTTCCGTTGTGGTCGTGCCCGGGGCACATGGCCAGGTGGAGCCGGTCCGTGAACCTGCCTGCGCAGAAGGAGAACAGAGGGGTCATGCTGTCCGCCCCCAGGAACGACACCAGCCCCGCCGGGAAACTGCACAGGATCCCGATGTGACCGAAACGTTTCGTGACAGGCAGCTGGTGGGGCACCCCGGCGTGCCAAGCTGTGTACTCCCCGTCGAAGAACTCCACGCACCAGGACTCGCTCCCCCGGCCCAGCCAGCAGTCCTCGGCGCGCCCCTTGCGGGGTATGGTTGGGTAGGTGAGGCCCAGCTCCCAGTAGGTCTTCCCAGTCACGTCCACCTCCCAGTAGTGGCGCCCCGAGGTGAAGCCCTGCAGGCTGATCACGTTGAGTGTGGTGTCGAAGCGCCCGGGGTGCTCGGACAGATCCTGCCAGGTGTCAGTGTAGGTGGCGCTGTCGCCCCGGGGGGAGATGACCAGCTTGGGGTGGGCCGTGTCTGGGTCCAGGCACACCTCACTGGAGTCTGAACACACACATACAAGACAATACCTTCAAGTAGGTCAGACGATACATTTTCCACAGCGATATTTCAGGGATGCTACAAAATGAACTGAGGTGAAGTATAATCTCTAATCTAATCTGAGAACTCACAGCTCTTGATGAATCTCTTGGTGATGGGAATCTGGGAGCGTATGAGTAGCAGCATGTTGTTGGTGAGACTGAGGATCTGCTCCGCCTTGGGCTCGTCCAGGTTGACCGCGCTAGGGTCCGTCCCGCCCAGAACCTCCATCACCCTGCAGCAGAGCGGACAGCACAGAGAACCTATCTGACCATCACCCTGCTAAACGGTACTGTTTGTAATGAGGCATGTAAAGCATCAGTGGGTGCTGTAAGTGGGTGAACGAGTTGCTAGACTACATACCTCCCCCCAATCTCTGTGTCCTTAAGGACGGGATTAGATGTGAAATGTTGACATGGTGAAACGGAGGACAAAAAAAAGAATGCGTTAGTACAACAGCACATATGATATTCTAGTTGTATCCAGAAAGCATTCATAATTAAGATAATAAAAGTTACTTATGTGTGAGATTCCCTCTGAGCTGGCATTTAAGGTGGCATTCATTCATTCATTCATCCATGATGCTAGACAGTGGTACACTGAAGAAGAGCCCCACCGCCATTGTGCCAGGCTGGAACTCCTTGTCTGCCAGCTCCGAGGTGAGACTGCTCAGCTCCACCTCGATCTCCTGGATCACGGCACAGTTCTTCTCTATCAGGTGGTCCAGGGCCTGGACTGCAGCCCGCTCCTCCATCTCCAGCTGGGTCAGTGTCATCCTCAGGTCTTCCTCCAGGACCCTCTGCATCTCCTCGTATTTCCTCCTGATGTTGGCCCTCATGTCCGATGACTTTTTCTGGTATTATAGCGTCACAGAAAATGCAGGCTGGACTGATAATGTAATAGCTTTGTGATGTCATGAGCTACGATAGAAAACCTCTTACACAGGGGTGTAATGGTAACTACAGAAGTGGGTATACTCTGACTAAAGAAGTGGGTATACTCTGACTAAAGAAGTGGGTATATTCTGACTAAAGAAGTATGTATATTCTGACTAAAGAAGTGGGTATACTCTGACTTAAGAAGTGGGTATACTCTGACTAAGGAAGTGGGTATACTCTGACTAAAGAAGTGGGTATATTCTGACTAAAGAAGGGGGTATACTCTGACTAAAGAAGTGGGTATATTCTGACTAAAGAAGTATGTATATTCTGACTAAAGAAGTGGGTATACTCTGACTAAAGAAGTGGGTATACTCTGACTAAAGAAGTGGGTATACTCTGACTAAAGAAGTGGGTATACTGTTACAGAAATGTTTTTACCATTAGTGGTGTTTAAAGAATACCGTGGGTCCATGGATAAAGAACATATAATACTGTATACCCTCCACTACACCACTGCTCTTAGCATGTCCTCATCATCATCTCCATAATAGCTGTGCATAAACAAATCTGTTTTACGCAGGCTGGTTCCCAGGCCCTTCTACTTCTACTTACAGTGATTTCCCCTTGCCTGGCGGTGAGTTTCTTCAGTCTGTACTTCACCGTCTCTCTCTGCCTCTTCAGACACTCCTGGTGCTTCAGCAGCAGCTCCTGTGAAAAGGAGGGTTCCAGAATCCAGACAAATGTTCAAACAGGAGGCAGAAAGAGATACTGTACATGATGGGTTCTAGAACATTCTCTCACTAGAGGTACAGCAGCTGACACACAGTAGCCTGTCCACACACACACACACACACACACACACACACACACACACACACACACACACACACACACACACACACACACACACCTGATCCTGGGTCTTCATCTCTACAGATGGGCAGTTACAGCACGGTAGAGGAAGAGCTTGGTGAATATAGTAATGTAATCTCCACTGGAAGGAGCAACATAAGGGTCTTGCCGCCGTGTGCCTGCCTGTTCCTCTCTTACTCTGTTTATAGGTCAGCTGAGGTAAGTCCTGTCGAAGCTGTGCTGTGATTTAACACACCAGCACCTGGCTTCTAAAACAATCCTGTGCTTCTAGGGTTACAAGACCAAGTGCCAGAGCATTGTTTGTGGGTACTGGGTGGCATTGTGCCAGGGAGAAGCTCTGCTCTGGAAAGTATTCACCTTGACATCCCTGTCACAATGACCACAGCCCAGGTCAGCAAGGTTAAGAGCAGGCATCTGTCTTCCAAGGGTCGGTGTCAGTGTTGTCAACTTGTTTCCTACATTCAGGCTTTTGACTGGTTCATTTCACCGGTGAAAATGAGCAGCTGACAGGGTGACTTGGAGGCTGTTGCATTATAAGGACAGCGTGAAGAGTTCATGTGTAAACTGATCCTCCAGAGACAGAGATCAATAATCCTGTTGAGCTTTGTGGTATGAGGCCAGCAGGGTAAACAGCTACTTGTTAAATAACAAATGCTGCAGAGTTTTTGAGACCAGTAGTCTGTAGACCAGTAGCTTAGTTGTACTGATTTGTTGAGGTGTCTGTGGTGCAACGAGAAAAGTGGCAGTGGCAGCATACCATTCATAATTTGTTTTAAATGTTTTATTCATTGTGTAGGCCTACTGTACATGGTAAATGAACTGCACTTCTATAGCTCTTTTATCCAAAGCGCTTTACAATGAAGGCCTCTCATTCACCTATTCACACACACACATATACACACCAATGTTGGCAGCTGCCATGCAAGGAGCTAGCCTGCTCATTGGGAGCAATTTGGGGTAGAAAGAGAGAAAGAGAGAGAAAGAGAGAGGGAGATGATGATGATGATGATTGCTTATAAAGCAACAACAAAGGCTCCATGTGTGTCTGCCTCTTTATTGGCCCGTGTCCAGTATGTCAACACACTCAGATTGGTCCCATAAAACGCGGCGTAGAGTCCTCAAATGACCTCACACACTGTAATGCTGTACAACATTGACAAGCCACAGTGTTTATTATGATTGAAATGCTGAGGAGAGAACAGGTGAACTGAAACAGGTGATGAATACCTTTGGTGTCGCCCAGGGTCAAACTGTACATGATGATTTAAAGCTTTATTGGCTTAGGCTTTGATACAACAAACGGCAGTGTGGGCTTGATTTATAAAACAGTTATTTCAAACACAGTTATCTATTACAGTTAGTAATTGTATCTCTTCATGTGGTGGCTGTTGAGTACTTTAAAATCAACAAGATAGGAATTGACTATTTCAGTTCAACTGAAAGAAAGGTGATCTTAACTGGCCGAGTCCATGGGAGCCTGAGAGGAGCAGGGGTCAGGGGTCAGGGTGACTGGCATGTAGTCTGGGTATTAAGTACCTGGCTGAAAATAAGGAACTGTTTATCAACAGCAGCAAATACAAACAAGCCAGAAAGTAAAGGAAAGCGGTTCCATTCAAAGCAAAGCCAGGAAAACAAACGAACAAGCGCGGTCAAAAATAACACAGGCATTACTGATCATCCTTTCTCATTCTTTGTCATTTTTGAACATAGAAGAAATTCTTTGTGACGGCCTTATGACCAAATCGATCATATACAGTATTCAGCTCACAGCCTCTGGAAACCTCAGAGAGCAGGATTCCTTTTGATTGCTTCTTTGTAAATGTCCGAAAATAGAGGGATAACAAGAAAAGAAAGCCTACATCTAGTATGTTACCGTCGGTACTGCAGAGTGTTATCTGAATGAACGTACGTTACAGTGTCATGCTGCTCTGACTGCTAAAAAAGCTTGGCCTTCTTTTTCATGTCGTTGCGTTTCCAGAGGGGAAGCCTGTCAAAGTCCTGGATCTCCATTCCAAAGATGTCAAAGAACGTTTCAGGCGCTAAGTGACGCTGGAGTGAGAAGAGAGGTTGAGAAAACAAGAGGGGGTGGGGAGGGTTGAGGGGTTCTGGTTAGCATTGAAGCTTCTGAGGTCATGGAAACATTCTCAAGAAGCCATATGGTAGACTACTGTATAAGTAGACAATCCAGTATCAGTAGCAGAAACGATACCTCTAGTCTGGTTCTGTCGACCTCCCTGGGAAGTTTAGCTCGCCCTCTACTGGTTATCAAGAGCATTTCATATGGAAAGACCTTCAAAAGGAGACACTCCATCAGTAGATGATAACAATTAGTAATAGCACTGCTTCAATCAAAAGCACTACAGTACCTTTAGTTACTCATACTCTATCAATTCTATACTGTTTGAAAATAATGTTTTGGTGAGGGGAAACACTGGATTGAAAAAAAAAGTTTGTGTGTGAGTAAAGGTTGGGAGTGAAGGTCGCAGAAGCATCTCCAGATCATTTGATTAACAGCTGAGTGTGGGGTAGGTGCAGGGTACGCTACCAGGAGAGGGACAGCGAGGGCAATGTTGTGGATCTTCAGAATAATACAGTGCAAAAGGGCAAAAACATAAAAGTAGCTAATCATAGAAAGCAGCTTTTAGTGAATCTTACTGATATGCTCTTATAATCAGCAACAAAAGTGTTTTTGCTCATATTCACCACAGATAACGGTATCCATCCATTAATACAGTACTATACCGTTTATACTGCAGCAATATGAGTCGTATACTTCAATAGTATAATGTGTGGTGTTGGATTTTCCACTGTATGTTACATACAGAATCCAGCAGCCACTCTGTAGTGAGTTCATGTGCAAATGAGCATGGATAAGCTAGCATGGATAAGCCAGCATGGATAAGCCAGCATGGATAAGCCAGCATGCTAAGCGAGATAGAAGGGGCTCAGCAGCTCCTGCCTACTCTGCCCAGCCTCTGGATCGGTTGCACAGCAGCATGTTGCGAAGAGGGGTTGCCTGGGTTTGGACCGGCTAACTGCACTCTGCTCTACACAGGCAGAGTAGGCTACACGGACACTAACGCCTTAGATCGGTCATGGCTCAAGTGAACCCTTCCGTTCCTCCTGTTAAAGATCCTAAAACTGTAGTTGTAACTGGACATCTCGCTTTTTATTTAGCCCTGCTGCTTCTTATTTTATAAGCTGATTCATCAAAAAACACTCCCCTTGTTTTTTAAATGATGTTCAGTTTTGATAGATAAAGTTAACTGTGATTCCAATACTGTACATATTGTCACTGAGATCACCAAACACCGTGGGCAACAATATCTCAAGGAGAATTATGGTGAAGTCTGATATGATACCTAGATTATGATGTAATGTAAAGAAATTAGATACTTGCTTTTGGTTCCAACATATTAGGCATAGATACTCCCCTGTCCATTCTTGCAACAGCTGCACGGCCGTCCTTAATGTGCTACACAGGACAGAACACACACACACACACACACACACATGTAATATAGTGGCAGAGGATGGGGGGGAGGGTGCTGTTCACAGCTGGCCTAGCCTTATTAGATGGGGCAAGTCACTGGTTAATTCAGGTAGTACTGGTTTCATTAGTTATATCAGGGACTTGTAAACATGAGTAGCCTTTGCGTATGTGTCCAGAATAATGTCTCTCTAGGAAACCCAGCTAGACTTGTGAAAGCGCTCCTACAGTATGCTGCATTCACGTGCTCCTCGGATGGTCCAATTTCTCCGAGTTGTGAAGTCGTTCTTCCGACTTTGGTGTGTTCATGAGCTATTAAGTTGTAATATGGGAACAACATGGATGCTACAAAGAACATTGTATTTCATTGCCCAGGGCATTTAAACAACCTGCTGGTAGCTGTTTTTAGTTTTTGCGTGAGAATAAAGAGCAAAGGATTCCCTGAAGCACAACGATATTGCTTTACCTGACTTGTTGAATAACTTTAACTAATGTAGATCACTACGTGGACAGCAACTAATGCTTACAACCTAATACCATATGGCTTACTGTAACTAAGAAATTACGTGAGACACAAATAAACTGTTTATTACCATCACAACTAAACATTTAACCTACTTTCATCCGCTACTTCCCGCCTATGACGTCAGAAGTCGGCAAGTCGTGTACCAAAATGTTTGCCGACTTGTTCCGACATGGGACATGGGAGGCGTTCATGTGAATTTTCCCAGTCGGGAACTCTTTTTCCCCAATTATTCCGACAGCACATGAATGCAGCATTAGACTAGAAATGATGCCACACCTTTCTTTCAACATGAACTCGAATGAGAAGTTTGGTTTGACTTGAGACATTAGGCAACAAAGTGATGACAAGAACAAACAAACAAACAAACAAACAAACAAACAAACAGTTGCTACATAGCATGTAGTGTGCAGTACCATGGAGTGAGGTCTTCTTAGGACCGGAGGGGGGGTACTACACTAGCAGCATGCAGAGACACTCTACCACATGCACTGCTAGTTGACTGACACAACAATGCAGCAAGCATTTAGCATGGGGCATGTGAGTAGCAGTCACGGTAGTGTGAGGTAGGGTGAAAGGTCACGGTAGTGTGAGGTAGGGTGAAAGGTCACGGTAGTGTGAGGTAAAGGTGAAAGGGGACAAGCAGATGAGAGACATACCTGAAACTCTGCAAGACAAAATGAGACAGAGAATGAGGCTCACCGTCAACGGCCTTTCTTATTACATCTGCTGTATCAAAACCTGCCTGGACCACTATTCAAACATATAACACGCCACAAATATTACAAATCCTGTGAGCGGAAGTTATATTGAACAGAACCTCTATTTGTCGGCACTCACCTCTCCCTCCCACACACATGTCCCCATAGCTGTTGGACTGGGTGAAGTCAGTGGACTGGGGCTGAGGAAGTAGAGACAACATTAGAAGTACCAACAATAAACACCCACAGACCCGTTTCAGACCCTGGGGGTTTCTACAACCCAACCAGGCATCAATCAAGTCCCAGCTACGCGTGTGGCTGGATCAACAGCGTCACGGTGTGAGGGTTGTGTTTCCGTCAGGTCTTACCCGGTGTAAGCCATTCCGTCCGTAACCGGGCAGCGACGATGTTTTGGAGGGAGAGGTCGCTTCTGAAAAGCCAAGTGTATGAAGTTGTGAACAAAAACACTAAATGGAAACCAACATATTTCAAGTTTGAGTGATTTAATAGCACATCTTTTAGTCAGGCGTGGAGTTACTGTAGGAGACGGCAGCGCCCTGCTTTGTAGTTAGGGTTACGTTATTCTACATGACCTGATTCTATATGATCTAATCTGTGCATGGCTATATTTCTCCTCTAATTGAACAGGGAATCACATATAGAACAATATCTCTTTATCAAGGGATCCCTGCGTCATACATGCATATACAGCACAATCTAAAACAATTTACAACATAACAGATATGTAACATATGATGAGGCTGGTGCGTATGTAAGCGAGTGAAACGTGGAGTACTAGCTGGTGAAACGCACTCCTCAGAGGAGCGCTGACAGTCCCTCCAAGAGGGACGTCCCTGTTGGCGCAACTGTCAGCGCGTCCAAGCGGGACACCCGGGTTCTAATCCCACCCTGGGCATGCAGATGGGTCACACGTGTACCTCCATCACAGTTGGTCTGCTTGGGGTCGTAGCGCGGAGCAGAGAGGCTGCGGGCATGGCGTTCCCTAATCTGCTCCTTCTCCATCTCCTCCTTCAGAATGAGCTTCCCCAGGCCAGACTGGATCTGCCAGCACGCAGCCACAAACACACCGCACTGTGTATTCCTCATACACATGACAAGTTCAACTTCAACTCCTGGAACACAACCACAGGAGCAGCCTTCTGTGTGTGTGTGTGTGTGTGTGTGTGTGTGTGTGTGTGTGTGTGTGTGTGTGTGTGTGTGTGTGTGTGTGTGTGTGTGTGTGAGTGTGCGTGTGTGAGTGCTGTTTCTCTGACCTTGTTGAGGTGTTCCTCCTGCAGCTGTTTTTTTTTCAGGGCTTCCTCCTCCTCCTCCTCCTTGGACCGTCTCCTCCCATCTGGCCCTGTGGGAGTACACATGCACCGAAATGAAGCAACACACACACACACACACACACACACACACACACAAATACACACACATCCCGATACACACACACACACACACACACACACACACAAACACACACACACAAACACACACACACATACACACCCCGACACACACACACACACACACACACACACACACACAAACACCCACCCTGACACACACACAAACAAACACACACACACATACACACCCCGACACACACACACACACACACACACACAGACCACCCCCCACACACACACACAAAACAGTACAAAAATAACAGCTTTTTCTTGGGGCGTGTAGTATGGATGGAATGATGTTGGCTGTCTGCAGTACTGTACATCATAATGAGATGCTTCATGAATAATAATTCCATCTGTGAACATACTGATCATACTGATCTCAGCAGGACACTGCCCAGGAAGTACTGCACAGCGAGGGCTATGGGGTCAACAGCACAGACAGGGAACAGGACGGAGGAAGAGCACAAATGAGAGACAGAGCTGACCAGACGGACAGACGAGTAACATGGCAACACTAGG
This sequence comes from Borostomias antarcticus, assembly GCF_949987555.1. NCBI lineage: Eukaryota > Metazoa > Chordata > Actinopteri > Stomiiformes > Stomiidae > Borostomias > Borostomias antarcticus. Next base: position 9,155,095 of record NC_140235.1, read on the forward strand.
AATCGGCCGCAAGACATCCACGTGGTGAAGCATCACGCAGACGCTGAGATTCCTCTGATCCTATCCCTGACTGAATTTCAACACACGGAACAAGCAGAGGGGATAAGCCTTCCGTTTGAAGCCTCAGTCTCAGTTATCTCTGTCCGGATCATTTGTGACGGATAGATTTGAAGCAGTTTGTTTAAAAGATTAAAAGAAAAATGCACACACAAAAAAAAATGATGCAACCGAAGCTCCTACAAGCATAAAAGCGACATGATACAGTCAGCCTCTGAAGGAGCACAGCTCAGCGATGCCCAACCGCCCCCCCCCCCCCCCCCCCCCCCCCCTCGCATGCAGCAAAGCTTGTGTGTGTGTGGGGGGGGGGGTTCAAGCCAGACAGAGCAGCTGAGGCGTACAGACACAGCGGCTGAGGCCTGGTTATTCAGGGCGTACAGACACAGCGGCCAACTAGGGAGGGCGGAGCCTACTGTACCTAAGGTGGCTCGTGAGGGCGAGGAGAGCCAGAGGTCGCTGACCTCACTCGGCGGCGAGTCGACGTCGGGGGATGGGGCGTGGGCGGCGGGGAAGGTGGCGGATCTGATGATGTCATCAGACGACTTTCTTTGGGGCGCTAGCGTGGCTGAGTCTAGGGTTGGGCAACCAGGGGGGAACTGGACTATCAGTGACCTGGGTGCGAGTGTCTGAGCACCACAAGTGAACATCTCAACATCATCTGGTCTGAGAAGACGCCTCGGGCCTCTGGGTAATGACGGGAATACATACTGTTCTACGCCAGAGTTCTGTAAACACCTACAGTAGGCTATAGTGATTGTATGTTTGAATTTGCTAGCTAATGCTAACGCTAGCTTGGAGATGATTGGTCAGTGAGTGTGAAGCTACGATTCAGAGTGCGTTGGGGCCAGAGAGAGACTTCAAACATAGCTGACAACACTGGGGGTGGTTAGATGTAGCCTGGTAAGCCATCCTGACCTGGCTGGTTGTTTACCAGGTTATGTTAAATGGAGAACAGTTAGAACAAACAGAGGTCTATGGGGCGATTAACACACGTTACATCAGAAACCATCAGGAACAGGAGACAGACACTGCTAACAGACATGGCAGAAAGAGTGAACCAAACGTTTCACATCACTAAAGGCTTTAGACCTAGCCAGTCAACTTCTGACATGTCTATAAGAATGGATTCAAATGTACCGTGTTGTTTGTAGATCGGTGGTTTTCTGTAGATGTTGATCCCCTGGTCTGAAAGCATAAAGCAGACATCAAACAAGAGTAGAACATAATCTGTTTCGTGCACAAAACATTCACTGACCAGGTCATCATGGAGTGCACCTCCCTTTGGTGATGTGTTAAATAGCACAGACAGAGATTTGCTTAATGATTTGGTTCCAAAGACTACAAACTATCCCTCCTATATAAGACTATAGTACGTATAGTTGAGAAATGCTGATGTCATGCTCCCTCTATCGACCAGGAGCAGGAAGAAAGCAAGAGTGGGCATTGAAATGGAAAAGTGGAAAAGATGGCTGAGAGAGAGAGAGAGAGAGAGATACAGAGAGAGAGAGACAATAGAGAGGCACACAGGAAGAGACTGACAGACAGAGAGAGAGAGAGCGAGAGGGAGAGAGACAGAGAGAGGGGGGGAGAGAGAGAGAGAGAGGAAGAGAGACAGACGGAAATAGGGGGAGAGAGAGAGAGAGAGAGAGAGAAAGGCTCTGAGGCATGCAGTAAGGTAGCAGTGACAGGGTGTGCTCTAGTGCTCCAGCTGGCTCCTACCTGGAAGGTGGAAATGTTTAGGGGTCAGGGAGGGAGGCGGGGTGTCGGGCCGGCTGTCAGGCCGGGGGGGGAGGAGGGGGGAGCTCCGGCCGCTTGGCGGGTCAGCGCCTCCGGTGAAAAGAACCAAGAGCAGAATGTGAGGAAATCATAGGCTCGGAGAGAGAGCGACGTGAATGGGAGCAATGGAACTGGACACACTCTGGCAGAGGGAGGAAGATCCGGCCTTGAGAACTGCTGGGGGGGGGGGGGGCAGGGATGGGGGTGGTCGTCGTGCTGCCAGTGCAGCCAAGGCGTCAGACGAGACGAGCCTGGACCACACCGCGCGCCCTCCAGCATGCTACCACAACACTTCAAAACACAAGAGGCTTTGAGAACCACCTTTCTAAAACTCCAGAATCTAGGACGAACCAGGCCACTCAAAAGGTGTCTCGCAGCATACAGCTACACATACACATTTAAATAATGCCTCCGATTCTCATTGGAGGCTGGACAACAACCCAAGACCATGCAGGCCATCGTAACAGACAGATCGGTCAGACAGATGGCACGGGACGTACTGTATGTGATTGATGAGACAAGCATGCGGAACCATCAACCCGGCTAAATGCAAAACACTCTGGCCAAAAAACAAATGGTGACCTGGGGGGAAGAGACATGTCTCTCTGAGGTGAAAGGTCAAATTTGTTAATTCCTTGGCGGCTGGGGAGGGGGGCGGGGGTGAGCACATGCCATGGGGTGACGGCTGATCACAGTTGAGTTTGATGAGTTTGACAGGCATCATGACGTCAGCCTGTCCGTCTGTACTGGTGGTGATGGGGCCACAGCTGAGTTGGGGGGGGGGCTTACCTTGGCTATGGGGAAGGAAGTGATGTCTGAATGGGGAGGTGGGGCGGGAGTCACTGTGGCTGGAGCCCACACTGTTACTGCACAGGGAGGAGCAGAGCTTCTGCATGCCCGTCAGAGCCTCTGCAGGGCAGGGAGGGGGAGGAGGAGTGAGGAGGTGGAAGGAGGTGCAGGGCCAGGGACACCACCCAGGACCAGGCAACAGAGAGGGAGATTAATGAGGAGGTTGGGGAGCGCAGGGGGAGAAGGGGAGGAGAGGAGAAATACAGATATCAGGAGTCTAAACCAGGAAATGAGGGCGGGAAGGAAGGAGCATCTGAGGGAGAAAACGTTGATTACCAGAGATACCAGAGATGCCAGAGAAATAAACAAAGACAAAATCAGGAAGTAGGCCAAGTGTTGTTACAGCACCATGAGAGGTTAGTGTGAGAGGGTCCCGTGTTGTTACAGTGTTGTTACAGCACCATGAGAGGTTAGTGTGAGAGGGTCCTGTGTTGTTACAGTGTTGTTACAGCACAATGAGAGGTTATTATGAGAGTCATGTGTTGTTACAGTGTTGTTACAGCACAATGAGAGGTTATTATGAGAGTCATGTGTTGTTACAGTGTTGTTACAGCACAATGAGAGGTTATTATGAGAGTCATGTGTTGTTACAGTGTTGTTACAGCACAATGAGAGGTTATTATGAGAGTCATGTGTTGTTACAGTGTTGTTACAGCACCAGGAGAGGTTATTATGAGAGTCATGTGTTGTTACAGTGTTGTTACAGCACAATGAGAGGTTATTATGAGTCATGTGCTGTTACAGTATTGTTACAGCACAATGAGGGGTTATTATGAGAGTCTTGTGTTGTTACAGTGTTGTTACAGCACAATGAGAGGTTATTATGAGAGTCATGTGTTGTTACAGTGTTGTTACAGCACCATGATAGGTTAGTGTGAGAGGATCATGTGTTGTTACAGTGTTGTTACAGCACCATGAGAGGCTAGTGTGAGAGTCATGTGTTGTTACAGTGTTATTATAGCACCTTGACAGGTTAGTGAGAGAGGGTTATATTGTTACAACAGCATGACAGGTTAGTGTGAGAGTGTCATGTGTTGTTACAGTGTTTTTACAACAGCATGACAGGTTAGTGTGAGAGGATAATGTTACAACAGCATGACAGGTTAGTGTGAGAAAGTCATGTTACAACAGAATGTTAGATTAGTGTGAAAGGGTCACGTTTTGTTACAGTGTTATTACAGCACCATGACAGGTTAGTGCACCATGACAGGATCATGTCAAGGAGCTAATAGTGAGGAGTTCAACAAGGATTCACTTGAACTAAACCAGGTGTGTCACTCCTGTGCCATGTGCACAAGTAGCACAACATTCTTTGCAGAGTACGGCACTTACACATATGAGTGTAGGCTTACAGTGCACATGGGAATCATCGCTGACTCTGTCTCTCTCTCTCACACACACACACACACACACACACACACACACACACACACACACACACACACACAGACATGGATGCCTCTATCTGGTGACCTCTCCCTCACACACACACACACACCCACACACACACACACACACACACACACACACACACACACAGATAATGACAGCGCTCAGAGGCGTATTCTGTACACACATTATTCACCTGGTCTGTGGAAATGCTGTGGCGACCGTGACAACGTTGGTGTGTAACTATGACGATTATAGACAGGTGATCCGATGGAGCCCTGACTGGTGGACCTCTGGAGGATGCGTTCCCTCCTGTCAGAACAGCCCTGTGGGGAGGGGGGGGGCTCAAAACAAGCTCACCTCTAGACATGGCCTGGGCTAACGGAACGTGCACGGAGTGAACGCTGGAGGGGGTGTTTTGTTTGTCATTACAGACATGCGCTCACCTCAGCAGACGGCGTGGGGGACATGTTTCTTGAGGACTGTCAGAGAGATCACATTAGTGTCGATTACTATGTTTTCTTTTCCCTCAAGGTAACAGATATCCACAGAACATGCACGGTATCAGTCATCATGATCACGTGTCTCTGGGGAGGTGACGGGCCTCTTACCCTGTCGTCTGGCGTGAGGAGACGCTCCCTCCTGGCGGTGTGGATCTGTGGGCACAGACAAGTACTCAGAGCTGGCATCAACACTAGCCCTGACTCAACACTGGCCATGTCGCAACACTAGCCCTGACTCAACACTGACCCTGTCTCAACACTGGCCCTGTTTCAACACTAGTCCTGTTTCAACACTGGCCCTGTCTCAACACTAGATGACCTTCCAGGGCTGTCCATGCTTTATGAGAGAACAGAAGGCCCATAATGAGTGAATGCCAGGATGTAAGTGTGAATGCCATCGCTGTGAGAGAGTTTCGCCGACAAACACATACTGTACCTAGACCGTTTTCCACATGCTAAAAGAGGGTGTCTAGCTCTAGTATCATGTATTGTCCTGTACATGAACTGTACACACACACACACACTCACACACACATACACACACACACACACACACACACATACACACGTGAGGCATGCATGTAGCAGGACACACATGGATGCCCCTTGTCTGGTTACCTCTCCCATGTTCTCCCTCTCCTCTCTCACGTCAAGGGCGGTGGTGTACATGGGCTCATAGGTAATCAGATCAGGACGCTCGATGTCATAAATGGCTTTGACTTTAGGGATGGCGGCTAGGTCCCTGTAATCAAGGATCTCATTGTCTACTTTTGCCTAGGGAGACAGACAGACAAAACAGACATGATACACAGATTCACACGCAGAGGCGAGAGGTATTTACCTACTGTAGAAGCACACAACTAACTAATCAGGTCAAGGTACGGTAATCAGGACCAGAACTAGACTAGTGGTAAGGATCTATGTGCAGTGAGGCTTTGCTGTAATATTCAATAGTCTCCACAACATCAGACAAAGCTTCTTATGGGTTGTCTTTGGTCAAAGCAAAGCAAAAAAAACGTTCAACATAGTTGAAGACTGATTACTTCCTGCCGCTGAGAGTATGCTGCACAAAAACGCAGCAGATAAATTAAAAACTGTGCCTTTGTGAGGTGTTACATTTCAAACATTTGGCACAGTGATGGCATTGTATTGTACCTCTTTATAGGCATTTTTCTACCAAAAATGTTTTGCACTGGTCAGGGGGTACTTGGCTGAAAAAAATATTTCAAAGGGGGTACATTATTGAAAAGGTTTGAGAACCAGTTTGAGAACATGTACATTGTGAGGAGCTGGTAAACAGCAAACCCGACCACAATATTTGCGAGACATTCTAGAAGTAGAGGTTCTACTGGACCCGGGTGGACAGAACTCACATAGATGGTATGACCCGGTGAGCCAGGAACGCTTGAACCAGGTCTGGAACAGATACTCTCGGATGACGACCTCGTAGGCTGCGGGGGACACGACCCGGGATGGAGGTTAGTGAATGGGTCGTACGAGGAATGAGACAGCACAGCCTCAGTCAGTCCACAACAAACGCTGGCTACTTGATCTTCTTCAGCTATTTGACTCATACTGTAGCACCCCGTCTTCTGAAAATCACCCTGCAAATGGTGGATGGATGAACGACACACTTCCAGTCAACGGCTCCACTATAGGTGCAACACACCAGAAGGGGGATACACAGCTTGACCCTTGACCCTCATCTAGTAAATCCATCCTCACGGTCGGTAGATCCTACAGGATCTCCGTGTTGGTTCGCAGCGGCGTCATTCATCTGTCGCCGCCCGCCCGCAGAGTGAATGACGGCGTTTGCGGCGTGATTTAATGCTCTTAAGAGCCGCATGCCTGCTAGTGGGGAAATGTAGACTTAAGATGGCACCAGCAGCCCTGGATTCATGTACACAATGCAGTTACGACATGATGCTGTACATATGTGTTCTCACAACTTGGCTGAATGGGGGATGGGTGGGTTATTTGGGTGACGGTTTCTTCTTGCGCGTGACGCCTGGTCCTCCAAATGTGTCTAGCTTGACCCCATGCCTCTTCCCCGTGAGGATGGTGGATGGGGCCAGGTCTGGGTCAGGCTGAATGGATCATGGCCAGGGGCTATGCTGCAGTGATGAATGGCTCTAACTATGTGAGAGACACATCCTCCGGCAGAGGGCATCATGTCCTATGAGCGGTACATGGAGACCCACGGGGTGATGCCATCGGACAGCCCACAGCGAACACAGTACCTGCCTTTCTGTTCTGTGGAGGAGCAACACAGACGGGGGCAACAGCTGTGAAGGAACGGAGAGGGAGGGGTCACAGGGGGGTCACACACCCTGACTCAGAGCTCACACAGACACACATACACACACACACACACACACACACACGCATTCACACACACACATGCATGCATTCATACACACATTCACTCACACATACACACACACGCACACACACACACACACACACACACACACACACACACACACACACACACATGCATTCAAACACACACACAGGGCGGCTGTATAGCTCAGGGGTAGTGCGGGTCGTCCAATGATCGTAGGGTCGGTGGTTCGAATCCCGGCTCCTCCTGACTGCATGTCGAAGTGTCCTTGGGCAAGACACTGAACCCCAAATTGCTCCCAATGAGCAGGCTAGCACCTTGCATGGCAGCTGCCACCATTGGTGTGTGAATGTGTGTGTGAATGGGTGAATGAGAGGCCTTCATTGTAAAGCGCTTTGGATAAAAGCGCTATATAAGTGCAGTCCATTTACCATTTACCATTACACACACGCATGCATTCATACACACATTCACTCACACACACACACGCACACGCACACACACACACCCTGACTCAGAGCTCACACACGCATTCACACATGCATTCACACACACACACACACACACACACACACACACACACACACACACACACACACTGCATGTGCAAACACACACACACACAGTCATAACCACCAGAGTGGAGGAGATAGTCCATACAGACAGAGGCAGATTTGAGGTCAAAGGGGGGGGGGGGGGTCTGTACCCTCTGACAAAGCCTGTCACATGTCCTGAATCAAAACACACAGAAAAGAGACTTGCGCATATTAAGGACAAGGACAATGCGGCTGGCGGCCGGGTCCCTACCCTGTCCCTGTGTCTCTCCTCTGTTCTGGTGGAGTTCTTACAGCCAGGATGCCACACGGTCGATCCTGTGGGGATTGGGGGGGGGGGGTGACAAAGATGGAGATTCAGAACAAGAGACAATGGCGGCCATGACAGTCCGGCTCCTCCCACCTCCGCCGGGGGCGAATGGCTCGCTCACCCTGTAGGTACATCTCCTCTCCCTCCGTGAACATCTGGTTACACCTGCTGCATCGCGCACAGCTGGGGTGGTAGTGCTTGTCTCCTGCCTAGAAACACACACACACAAACACACACACACACACACACAAGGGCTGGAATAACACTTTGATGAAATTAACATTTAACGAGGTAAACTGGTATGTCAAAAGGGCTCTAGCATGATCAAGCGCTTTACTGTAAGATAGCTTCCCTCTCTCTCTGTTTAAACTCTCTTGTCGTGGCAGGCTGCAGTGCTTAGAGAGGCTGCCATAGCCAGCTGCTTTGCATGCTGGGTGTCGCATCTGACAAAGGCTTTTAGGATCGGGAGGCTGAACGGCGAGAGAGATAGATACCCAAATGGGCCGGCCCAACAGGCGTTCTCCTGCACACACACATGCATACACACACACACGCACACAGACACAGACACACACACACACACACACACACACACACACAAGTGGCCCCTCTCTGATATGGACACATTTGCATTCCCCATTTCAGCCACCTGCGAGAGTCTAAAGCATCTCGTAACCCATGGACACTGTTACTGAGGTAACACATTTAGAATGCTATGACAGGAACCAGAGGAAACATATTACAACACAGAGAGACAGGTTTACATCCAGAGAGGAAGTCTCAGCAGTGTAGGCTACATACTGTAAGTGTGTGTATGTATGTGTGTGTGTGTGTGTGTGTGTGTGTGTGTGTGTGTGTGTGTGTGTGTGTGTATGTATGTGTGTGTGTGTGTGTGTGTGTGTGTGTGTGTGTGTGTGTGTGTGTGTGTGCGTGCGTGCGTGTGTGCATGTGTGGGTGTGTATTATTGAGTGTGAGAGAGAAAAGACAGGTTACCAAAAACAGATGACCAAAAAGTCTTTCACAACATCCTGCAAACAACCTCCCATCATGTTTAAAGCAGAAGTTAGACTTAAAACCTATCAAGACCAACACGTATTTACAGCAAAAAGTCACCATAGACACCTACACCTTCTATATGTTACATGCACATCACACCCCACAGGACGGCACACACATTAGAGAAACACCCCAGATATCACAATACAGGCGAATATCACAAAATTTGAAAACTGGCAAAAGCAAGTCTGTGTGAATTCGTAAGAAATGTTTTAGACTACATTCCTGAGGGACGTTCTAGGCTGCGTAGAACTCTGACCTACCTGACGTGAAGGGTTCATACTGTATGATGCAGGGGTGCAGTATTTTGTGTGTGTGGGTCGAGAAGATCTCCAGGTCCATAGAATAACGTTCACACCTTACTGCTAGGAACGCAGCGCTATCTCTACACAGGGAGCCAATCAGCGGACAGAAGTGGCCAGAGGGATGTGTGTGTTGTGTGTGTTTGCTGATTGGCTTACCTCCAGCACCTTCCCTGTGATAAACTGATGACACGCCTCACACTGGATCCCAAAATTAATCTGGTAGTCTTTCTCACAGTAGGGGGCGCCGTCCCTACAAAGACAAAGGGGTTGGACTGTGTTAAAACAAAATGGCCCCTGAAAAAGTCTGACTTTGACTGTGCTTCATAGTCTGTAAACAGGCACTATGATAATATGTGAACAGGGACTATGATAGTCTGTGAACAGGGACTATGATAATATGTGAACAGGGACTATGATAGTCTGTGAACAAGGACTATGATAGTCTGTGAACAGGGACTATGATAGTCTGTGAACAGGGACTATGATAATATGTGAACAGGGACTATGATAGTCTGTGAACAAGGACTATGTGATAGTCTGTGAACAGGGACTATGATAGTCTGTGAACAGGGACTATGATAGTCTGTGAACAGGGACTATGATAGTCTGTGAACAGGGACTATGATAGTCTGTGAACAGGGACTGTGATAGTCTGTGAACAGGGACTGTGATAGTCTGTGAACAGGGACTATGATGGTCTGTGAACAGGGACTGTGATAGTCTGTGAACAGGGACTATGATAGTCTGTGAACAGGGACTGTGATAGTCTGTGAACAGGGACTGTGATAGTCTGTGAACAGGGACTGTGATAGTCTGTGAACAGGGACTATGATGGTCTGTGAACAGGGACTGTGATAGTCTGTGAACAGGGACTA
>NC_140235.1:9167612-9170112 GCF_949987555.1 Borostomias antarcticus
CACCCCCCCCCCCCCCGCCCCCCCCGCCATGGCAACATCAATGACTGGCAGGGGATACATGGCGCTGATTTCCGCTGGGTGTAACGGCCGTGCTATTTGCTGACATGTGAACGCTAAGCTTCTCCTGAATTACCTCAGACTGCGAGGGTCAGACTCAGCGTTTGTGTGTTCACTGCGTTCATGATCTCACGCGTCATCGTCGCCGGAGAGTGAGGGTGTCTCTGTCTACGTACGGTAATCTACAGTTATACCGGATCTGAGTAATCCCATCCCGGGGTCAAAATCCTCGCCATGGGATTGGACGTTGCCCCTGCAGCTCTTAGCAGCAGTCGGCGATGTTAGAGGGAGAGCCTTAATCTGTCGCTGTTACAATATTCTGTGGTTGTGTATGAATGAAATGAAATGAATGAATGAATGAATGAATGAATGAATGAATGAATGAAAGCTTTACTGACAGACTCAGGTCCATAAAGAGTATGTAAAGAAGTCCTGCATGAATCATACATTGCATTCATTCATACATGCATTCAGTCATGCATTGTTACCGTACAAACGAGTCTGTGTCCGTATTGTCTCAGTACAGAGGAGTGAGTAGGCCTCTGACAGCAACCCTCGAAAACAGCACGGTCGAGTCAAGGGTGAGAACAAGTTTGGTGCTTGAGATAACTAGTCCTAATCGTTCTTATGCAACGAGCCACGCTCAATCCCGAGGATGAACAGGAGAGAGACAGAGAGAGAGAGAATAAGGTTTAGTTGGATTAGCGCTCAGGGCTGATGAGATTAGGCGTTAAAATAATCAAGTTGAGGGAAGTCATCCACCACTGCAGGTACAGTGAGACGAAGCCGGTCGGGCCGTCAAGCCCAGAGTCCAGCTCCTCTAATGCTGTTTTTTTGGGCCTGCGGGCCTAATTTGTGTGTGTGGGTGGAGAAGATCTGGCTAATGGCGTCTGTCAAAACTGAACAAGATTTGAGTCCACATCCTGGATCTGCTGGGGACAGTGAAACGCACGGACACGTCCAAGATCTGACCTGTTCTGACCTGGTGTGATGTCTCTCTCTATTATACTGTATGTAAAGAATTATGCGGAGGTTTATGCACTAGAGCATGGCCATTTTGTTCAAACCATTATGACAGTAGACACATCTGAACATTGCAATGTTTAAGAGCAACATTTTCCACATTTTGCAACAGCCATGAAGATTAACACACACACACACACACACACACACACAAACCCATCAGCACGGTACCACTGACGACAGCCACATTGTCCAGGGACAGAATTAGGGCCTAGTCTCAGTATGTGTGGAATTGTTATTGTACAGTAGGTTTCTCTGAAGAATATAGGTAAATGTCTGCAGAGTCTTAAAGTCAATGTTGCTGATTTTGGGGGCGCCACAGTAGGGCCCCTCTCCTCTCTGGGGTGTCCGGTGCGTCTCCCCAGGGGAAGCCATACAAGTTATGTGCCATACAAGTTATGTGTCAACAACCTGTAGGATTGAGACTTCAGGTTGTGACTGACAGGCCAGTTGTGAACAGTAGTGCCCCTCCGGGGGGCCAATCTGGCTTCACTAGGCCTTAAGAGAGGAGGAGGGGTGGAGCAAGAGAGCAAGAGAGGACTATTTAATGTCTTGACTCAACCTTGAGACTTTGATTTGGAAATGGTAGACTCTCTGTGCCAGTGGCGGCCCAGCCCCGATAAGACCGAGCGGGGGAGTACGGAAGAAGATTGAGGCGTTGTTTTCTTTCCCCAGCTCCAACCAGCCAGAGACAGGCAGAGACAGGGACTGTTCCATGTGAGTTAAGTTCTGTCCAATAAATCATTGTTTGCCGCTTCCAATCCCGTGTTGGGGTGATTTCATCAATACTATCACCACAAACAAGAAAGGCTATTCACATCGTGGTCCATATTAGATTTGCTGCAACTCTTATCAAGGCTTACAAAAAAATACACAAAGCAGAGCAACAGAAGAAGAACGCCAAAAGCCAACATCTCTGAGCCAAGACGAATCTATAAAAAACCCTCCAGTCCTGTGGGAGATGAGCTCTAAACCGAACCCTAACCCGAACCCTAACCTGAACCCTAACCCTGACTACAGCAGACTCCCTCCAGCCACCAGGAGTCTGTCTGCAGATGGTGGGCCGCTGAGGCCAACCAGACGATGCCAGAGGTCCCTCTGACAGATGAGACAACTCCAAACGAACAGCGGGGGATGCACTTGGGTATTGACTAGTTCGTCTGAGACCTCTCTGAGCACGCTAAGCCGTCTCTCCACGGTGTCTCTCTCGGCAACTTTACAGACGCAGCCCTGACTAGTGCCGCGCGGGGGATAGGCAGACCCTCGTCCGCCGTGACCTCTAGGGGCCACCCGGGACGACCTGCCGTTCGGGGTTAATACCGGTTAATACCGTACCTTTGCAGGTGAAGCACTTGAGGTGGAAGTGCTTGGATTGCACGCGTAGCACCTCGCCCTTGCATGGCTCTCCGCACTTGTAGCA